>NW_009745104.1:0-736 GCF_000703405.1 Apaloderma vittatum | reverse complement strand
AAAAAACAAAGGGGAATGGGGGAGGTTGTTAATGGCATTAAATTACTTGAGATGGAAAAGCTCACTTTAATTGAGCAAATTACTCTGTGGGTAATGATAAGGAGGATCGACCTGTTCCACTCGTCTCCCGACTTTCTGATGGCATCAGCAATAAAAAGCGCAGAGGACCTATTTTAATCATTAAAATTGCAAAGGCAAGCCGGAACACTCGAGTAAAACAGGTCTTCTGGGTAGATGGCACATTTATGTAAGTGCTCTCCAAGTAAAAGTGCTTTTTGTGCTTGTATCATTAAAACAACAGAACACGAGGAGTGCAATGTAACTGATATTTCTAGTTTTCTGCCCTTGAAACAAAATGATCTGTGTTGATATATAAGTACAGCACCCATCTGTCTGGTTGATGAGTGAAGAACAGTGAGAACTTCACATTTCTCTTTGTTCAGTTCCAGTTCACGTAGAAACATGACCCTGTCCGCAACACCCCGAAGGCTTGTTCCTGGTGTTTGTAAACTTGTAGCTGCAACAATGTATTTTTCTGGGCTTCCAAAAGATACATTTTTCCAAAACAAGTCCTTGGTATAACCTAAACAAAACCGTGTGTTTCAGGGTACAGCTTAGTTCTGTCCGCAGTTCCTCAGAAAAGCAACACCAGCTGTCCAGAATTTAAGAGGAGAAGCATTTTTCCTTCATGCTGTCACACGGGGGAAGAAGTTGAGAGTTGGGAGTCCCGAACAGA
>NW_009745103.1:0-731 GCF_000703405.1 Apaloderma vittatum | reverse complement strand
TGGATGTGCCTCTCACTAATGAATGAAGAGCTCTCCCCCTACATTATCGTCTGAGACTTAACTCAGGCTTGGCCAGAGGTTTGTTGCATGAACATTTAAAATAAAGCTTGCTCTGCTGAGCCTCCCATTAAAGCATCTGTAATTATTGAAAGGAGCAATAAAAGAAGCTTCAGAAGCCTTATGAAGCCTGGGAAGTCGTTGAATTATCCAGAAAATAGTGGGTATTTTCTATGGAAAATGTTGTCTTTTTAACAAAAGACTTAAGATGTTTTGGGTTTTGTTTTGTTTGCTTGCTTTATTGTCAAAAATCAGATTTATGGGGGAAAATGGGCTTTTTGCAAATGATTCATTCAAAATCCCTGTTCCCCATCCTAATAATGCTTGATGGGAAATTTTCAATTAGCCCCAATCATTATCAACATTTTGCAAATTAGGGAAACTCAGGCACAGAAACATAATCATTTGTTTATGGGCCTTCTGCATGTCAGAAAGCAGATTATGGCTGTCCCCTGGGCAATTCCTGATAGCCTGGCCGGTTGCACTGGGGCCTCTGGCTTTGCTGGAGCTACCGAGCTTCATACGGACTTATTCTAAGTGTGAAGAGATTGTTTGTTTAAGTCTAGTTTTATTTTTGTGTGTCTTTAAAGTCTGTATTTAAACAGATCCAAGAATTCAAGCTGTCCTTGCATGAGGATCCTGTGAATCATAGAATCATAGAACAAATCAGGTTG
>NW_009745102.1:0-734 GCF_000703405.1 Apaloderma vittatum | reverse complement strand
TAAATTGGGGGAAATTTGAAATCAACTGGGGCAAAATTTGAAATAAATTGAGGGAAAATTGGAAGTAAATTGAGAAAAATTTGAAATAAATGGGAAAATCTGAAATTAATTTGGGGCAAAATCTGAAATAAATTGGGGAAAAATTGAAATTAATTGAGGGGAAATTTGAAATTAGGGGGAAATTTGAAATTAACTGGGGAAAAGTGGGAAATCAAGGCGGGAAAAATGAGGAAATTTGGCAATCAAGGGGGGAAAATTCGAAATAAGGCGGGAAAATTTGGGAATAAAGTGAGAAATCTGGAAATAAGGTGGGAGATTTGGGAATAACGCGGGAAATATTGGGAATAAAGGTGGGAAATTTGGGAAAAATTAGAAATAGAGGCGGGAAAAGCAGAAATAAGGTGGGAAAAGTGGAAATAGAGGCGGGAAAAGTGGAAATAAAGGTGGGAAAAGCGGAAATAAAGGTGGGAAAAGCAGAAATAGAGGCGGGAAAGGCGGAAATAAGGCAAAAAATCAGAAATAAAGGCAGGAAAAATGGAAATAAAGTCGGGAGAAGCGGAAATAAAGGTGGGAAAAGTGGAAATAAAAGCGGGAAAGGCGGAAATAAGGCGGGAAAATTGGAAATAAAGGTGGGAAAAGCAGAAACAGAGGCAGGAAAAGTGGAAATAAAGTCGGAAAAGCAGAAACAAAGGCAGGAAAAACAGAAATAAAGTCGGGAAAAGCGGAAATAAAGT
>NW_009745101.1:0-736 GCF_000703405.1 Apaloderma vittatum | reverse complement strand
TATATATAAATATGTAAGATTTTAACATCACTTTCCAAAAATAACAGGAGTTTTTTGCTCAGGAGCAGGGAAAACTCCTTTCTGCAAAATGCGTGGCATCTGATGATGTCAAAACGCATTGGACTGGAGAAACTGCTTTCAACTCTTCCACACTTATGATTTCCAAGTTTCTAGGAAATGGGGTAGAAGCTGCAAGGATGATTTATAGCAGGTGTAACACTTCAGAAGCATCCAAACTCCAGTCAGCGTGAAAAGCAGAAACAGCATCACATCTAGCAACTGGCTTAGAGAAAAGGACATATTGCACCTGCAGCTCAAAGCCTGTGGGAAAACAGCATATTCCAGCTCGCGGAACAGGTTCAAGGTTATATATGAATCTCTCTCTGTGATTCAGTAAAAGCCGTTGGAGGAACTCAGCACAGAGTAGGCTTCAAATGGCTGCAGCTAGATATGTGAAGCTTCAGGTTCTTCCCCATTTCTACTTTCTCTCCCAAGCCTCTTCTTAAAGTTATAGAAGGGTGATGACACCAAATTCAGCGATGCTATTGCACCTATTCAAAGACTGCTTCACGCAGACCTCAGTAGTTTCTCACCTAACTCGACCTCTTTCTGGGGATCACACACCCAATAGCCTCAGGGTCTGCTGAGCACTCCCCAAGGCTATAGGGGTTTCTCAACCTATATGCTCAGCCAAGAAAAAGTCAGTGTTAAAGTGTGCAAAGGAAGAAAGGAAGAA
>NW_009745100.1:0-732 GCF_000703405.1 Apaloderma vittatum | reverse complement strand
TAAATCTTGGAGAAAAGTACAAGAGTGGAAAACAAACTTGCCACGGCACAGCTGCCCATTTGGAAACCATGCTCGTGTAACGCCCAGCGGGTCCCTCCTGAGCGACTCCTACGGGGCAGCACAACTCAACCTGCTCGAGGAGGCAAAGACGCAAACCCGGACAGACCAAAACTTAAAAAAAAAGCAAAGGATTAATTCCGCACCTTCTTGAGAGGAGACAATAGGTGGCATGTAATCGGGGATGTACTCCTTCCTTTCTTCTGCATCCTTACTTCCCGGCTGGGGAAACTGCAGGAC
This sequence comes from Apaloderma vittatum, assembly GCF_000703405.1. Classification (NCBI taxonomy): domain Eukaryota; kingdom Metazoa; phylum Chordata; class Aves; order Trogoniformes; family Trogonidae; genus Apaloderma; species Apaloderma vittatum. The sequence continues at coordinate 435 of NW_009745100.1, read as the reverse complement.
ATTGTTCTTGCTGACGGGAAACGAAGGGATTTGATGTGCAAAAGTGACAGGTTCGATATTGTGGATATAATCTTCTAGCTCATGCAGGTTAACCCCCATGAGCTTGAAGGCATCACCTACATCATCCAAAATTGGATCTGTGCGGCCATCTGTAATAAAACAAACAAACAACAGAAGAACAACGTTTTTGCAAAATAACATTTGGAAAAATAAAAATTGTCCCGTAGATCTACGCTTACAGATGACGACCTGCCACAGCTCACCACCAGTAACGGAGAATAACGGCCCCCAGTTCTGCCACGTTTTCTGTTCATCGGGCTACACAATGTCTCAGGCTAAGAATCCAGTCTCATTTAAAAACCTTTTGTCCTGATCCCCTTGTTTCAATTCACACCATTAAAGAACTGCACCTCAAGAAGCAAACTGAGCACAACC
>NW_009745099.1:0-730 GCF_000703405.1 Apaloderma vittatum | reverse complement strand
AAGAATATAAAAATCACACAGAGCTCAGGTTCCCATTGGGAACAGTAAACCCACAAGTATTACTCAAGCACAAGCTACCCAAGCTTATATAGTTATATACTGTGCACTGTTCTGTAAATTTGATATGGAGGGGAAATTAAAAAAATAATCTCACTTCTTTCAGCAGTCAAGAGTTTATTAACCCATGGTCTACACTCTTTACTCATTTGCTCCAGATCAATTCTTTATAAAAGGTATAAAAGATTAGTTTAGTATCCAACTGTTTCACATCTAGCTCCACCATGTACTAGCAACAGCAGTAAGGCACAGACAGCACAGCTCTGAGGATACCCAAGTACAAACTACTGTTCCACAGAATGGGAGAAAAAAATATATAAAAAATAAAAATATTTTTTGAAAAATTTCGAAGGTTGTCCACTTTCCTGTCACAACAGAAAAAACCCACTTGCTTATTTTCCAAGTAGAAGTTCTTTTTTCTCCTCAATAAAACTAGAAGGACATAGTAATTTTCCAAGCTTTTTGCCACATGGCCCTGTAAAAAAGTCACAGTCCTTGTTTAAGATCTCTCCTGAAGATACCTGTTTATGCCTAATACTGGTAGTAGGAAGGACCTTTTCGTTAAGGAATCTTGGAGCATTTTACAGAAGTTCTAAAGCAAAATACTATTCCTAGACATTTAAATTTCTGAAAGCATAACCATAACCAGATGAACTCCAGTAGAAGATATTTT
>NW_009745098.1:0-728 GCF_000703405.1 Apaloderma vittatum | reverse complement strand
CCCCAGGCATTATCTATTTCCTTCTATCATGTTATATATCTTATGACATCATATCAGGATGTACCAGTGTATGACACACGAAAAAATTTTAATCATAGTCTGCCCATAGGATGCTAAGAGAATAGGGGACAGATGGCAGGAGGAAGAAAGAAGGGCATTAAATTGACAGAATGGATTTCCATCGGGCTTTAAATTAGTAATACCTTCCACCTTCAATGACAAAACAGTTGTCTTAATTTTCCAAAAGTCTCCAAATTAGGTCGTAAGATAAACTAGGGAAAAAAAACGCCCAAAACCTGAAACATAATACCTCAGAGACTGCAGGCACCTGAGAAGGGACCTCTTACAACTTGAAACAAAGGAAAACCAGTTGTTTTCAAAAAAGCTTAACCTACCTGCATCTAATATATTCTTCCTTAAATTTACATATAGCCTGCTGAATCTGATCCCCCTGTTGACCAGTCATTATTTCTTCATCACGGAATGCCTTTAAATGTTCCCTTAAGTGCGCAATTTTCTTTTGTCTTCCAAATTTGTGAGGCTCTGAAATCTGATGGGCACTAGAAAAGACCATACTTCAATATTTTAAAACCATGCTGATGACTTGTAAGTGGCACAGACTTTATTATCTGTATCATTCAAGAGATCTATGTATCGGAAAGTTACATTTAAAGATTCTGTGCATTTGGAAGGTCTACAAAGCATAAGTACTAATTTTATTTTATTTT
>NW_009745097.1:0-700 GCF_000703405.1 Apaloderma vittatum | reverse complement strand
TTTTTTTTTTTTAAAAGGCAGGGAACTGAGGGCAGCTGTTTCAGATGGGCTAAAATGTATTCCCATTTTATGCATGAGATCTTGAAGGAAAAGACTGTAAGGTAAACAGTTGAGCTGCACTCAGGCTGATGACCTGCACTTGGTAAAACTGTGTGACACTGGTAATTCATGAAGAGGATTTTCATAATTTTCACTAAAATTTTTTGAATTATCCAGCTTAAAAAAATTGTGATTATCACGTCTTCATGAATGTCTGGAGGTAATTCCAAGAATTTTATTTCTGCTTTTGCTCTAATTTCAATTGTTCTGTGTAGCATTTCGTGGTTAGTCTTCCCTTTCTTTGTTATGCATTTCTGTCCTCTGTTGAGCCACGCAGCACGCATCCAAAGGCATTGGGAAGTCTCTCAAAGCTCAAAGACGGAACAAGATGCAAAGAAATTTATCCAAGGGCTAAATCAGTTATATTGCAGAATTACCTATACCAACTCCCAAAATACATGGATCACCTGCTTCTGATAGCACCTGTGATTCCCTCTCCTGCTAAACCCGCAACCGAATACTGTGCGTTATTCAAAGCAGGGATCGAGTGTTTGAGCAGGTGTTGCTAGGAAACGCCCTGCTCTGGCGACGCCCTCTGGTGAGTGGCCGGTACTGGCTGCAGCGGTTGGCAGTGGTGGCGGTTGGCAGTGGTGAGGTTGCG
>NW_009745096.1:0-720 GCF_000703405.1 Apaloderma vittatum | reverse complement strand
TTGGTATTTTGGGATTTATTTTAGGAAAGCTTAGTTTCCAGCTTAATCTTCTGAATTTTCACCTCTCATCTCTGCAGTGTAATTTATGTTTAATTACTGATACGGACACCAAACTTTAACATCGTTTTAATAGCCAACATAATTTCAGCTAAAAATAGTATGGCATACAACTACCAATAGTTTAGTAGTGTTAACACAATTATTTTTAAATAAGATGAATTTTTAGACATATTTACAATGTAGACATGATCACAAAAATGTAAACATTTGTGCAATATATTTTCATTTTCTTCTGAAAGTCTTGAAATGGATACCCGTAAAATGTTCTAAACCCCATTTCAGTATTAAAAACATTGCTGTAATTTTGTTCAGCTCAGCTTTCAGATGTGCAGAATAGTGAAGTCACACACTGCATGCACGCCATTCACAAAACTGAAAAAGAATTACACGTTTTTTAGAATTGTAGTATACAGTTTCCTAAATACCCAGAATATTTTTAACCAATGCTTCCCCTCTAAAAAGATAAACTAGATTGCATGAAGTTGCATTGTAGCTGCATGCATTTCTGAAACTTTACTACTAGCTATAAAAACACTTCAAAGCAGAAGTCCACAGTATATACTCTGACAAAATACACTTGATTAGTGAACAGAAATTTGATTGCACAATTACCAAGTATGTAACTAAATGATCACCTTGGACATAACTTACTTGACGCTA
>NW_009745095.1:0-704 GCF_000703405.1 Apaloderma vittatum | reverse complement strand
AAACAAAATCTAACTACATGTTACTATGAATCAATTTATCATGCACACTCATGACATCTGTTATGATTTAATTTCCATCACCCGCTTTAACTATGACCATAAAATATGCATTTGTAGCGTGTGTTCCCATCAAAAAAGCAAATAAGGAAATACTCTGCCAGCCCAAAGAGCCTCTGCACGTACAAGTAGGGAGCTACATAAGAACTGACATGCAGTTGGCAGTTCTGCTAGCTGTAGACTTGCTGCCGCATGTTTTGTATGAAGGAGAAGAACAAAAGTAAAGACAACAATAAGAATATATAATTGGGCAGATTTTCAGGGCTTTCAAAAATCTGGCCACATGCTTCTCTTTATTTCTAACTCTGTGCAAGACACTGCACTCCTCAGAACAAGGAAGGTCAAAAGAGGTTTCTACAGCCCTCGCCTCCTAATTCCCTTCAAAATTGGGCTTCTAGAAATTCTGGCATGCTAATGAGTGATGAGACTATTTTTACAGCTGTAACCAGGATAAAACTGATATTTAACTGAGAGGAATAAAAATTGTGAATTGGGAGATTAATATGTTGCTTGTTTCTGTTAAAAAAACCCCAAACCTCCTTACTGGCAACTTGCAATCTCAAGGCCATAAAAAGCAATCTGGAGCACAACTTTTATCCTGCAATGTAAATTTACAAGTGGTAAACTACCTGACAGGAGGCTCTAGC
>NW_009745094.1:0-728 GCF_000703405.1 Apaloderma vittatum | reverse complement strand
CAAGGAGTCACATGGAAAAGATGAGGAGTAACGGGTACAAGTTATTCCCAGGGAGATTCCAATTAGACAAAACAAGAATATTTTCCACAATGAGAACAATCAGTCACCGGAATTATCCCCCAGGGAAGTGGTAGAGTCCCCAACATTGGGCACTTGTAAGATTCAGCTGGGCAGAATGCTGGGCTGTCTTGTCTAGATCATGCTTTTGCCAAGAAAGGTTGGACCAGCTGATCCAGGAGGCTCCTTCCAACCTGGTATTCTGTGATCCTATGAATGGCCATTAGAGATCAGAGCCAGTGCAGTGGATTTCAAATACAACAAAGGAAGATTCATGACAGAATAACTTGTAGGAATGTGTTGGAAGCATTCCAGAAAAATAACTTGTATATTTACACAATATACACTGACATGTTTATAATGTCAACAGCTGTATGAAGTGTCCTAAAATGACAAGTGGAAAATTAATCACTGCTCGTCTGCAACAAGTCCGCCTGTATTTTCTCAGTTTCCCAAGCAAGTAAAGCTCCCAAGACTGGGAGAACACTCTGTTCACAGCCACACCTCAGCTGTGGGCATCGTAAGGCAATCTGAAAGCCGATTACTGCAATACACCTCAATGCCTGAAGCAGAAGTTCTACTCATGTAATCATGGTGTAACTGAGATTGGGAAGAACCTCTGGAGGTCACCTAGTCCAACCTGCCCCTCGGAGCAGGGCTGACTTCCAGGC
>NW_009745093.1:0-707 GCF_000703405.1 Apaloderma vittatum | reverse complement strand
GTTCTATTTACAATCACTATTTTCACTCTGTAACCCCACTCCTCAGACCTGTTGTTCATTATTTTAATAAACAAAAGTAGGAAACTATTTTTACCTGTTCAGTAATTCCTTTACCATAAAACAGCATCAAAGGCAGTTTCTTTGGCAGCCTGAACGACAAGTCTGTGATTTCTTCACTCGTCACTAATATGCCTGATAACTAGGGATCTTGTGTATCTACATTAATGAATGGTAACAAGAGCATGTTAGAAACAGTCACCCCTTGGTAAAGCCAGGGGGTCAGGGGATTGAGATTTAATTCTTCTCATTACTTTCTGATATGATCATGACTACTTTCCTTTTTGTCGTCATGGAAGAACCACTTCTACCTGTATTTCAAATGCTGGCAGTAGAACAATGTGAGAGAATGCCATGGTGAACCACAAACTGAAAGAGTAAATCCATTGTAATCTGGGCCATGCAGACGTACCAGCTTCTGCAAAAGCTGCTCAGTGCTCAGGTCAACGTAGCATGGTTTCAGGCTATGAACTCCAGTCATCTGAGTTGTTCCATACCCACCCTTGCATGGACATGTATCTGTGGGGAGAGCCACCTCCATCCCGCCTGCACCCAGCATGTTTCTCTTACTCGCCTTGTGTAGGTAAAGCCTGGGTTTCTGAGACTGCTAACCCAGGGCCATTCCCTAGACCTGCTGCAGCCAGGAATGT
>NW_009745092.1:0-732 GCF_000703405.1 Apaloderma vittatum | reverse complement strand
GGAGGCCCCGTTTTGTGGATGAAATGAGTTCCAGGGCTTGAGCTCTGGCTACAGATTTTAGTAGTAGAGATGAATGCTCTTGCACTGCTGCCCTCTCTTCACTCAGGCACTCTATTTTGCTGCTTTTCCTCAGGAAAAAGTTGCCCAACACAAAAGATGTCAGGACACCTAGTAACCTTGTCCAGAACAACCTTGCTTTTCCCCCTAAAATCAGTAAAATGGCTTTGAATTTTGTCTTTTAAAGTGATTCGTTACTAGGCCCACAGCTAAGGGGTACAAACATAGACCTCTGCACATTACAGCACTGAATTTTGTAACTGATTTTGCAGATGTGGGAAGATGAATGTTAAAATCCCTTTCTAATGACTGTTTTGTGCCCTGGATTGTCTGAGGGCCAGCTGCCCTGCGTCGGGGAGGGAGCTCTGTGACACAGTTGTGCTGAGCTCTGTTCAGGGACACATGGAAAAAGCTTCTCCCAAATCCTGTTTTTCCACTTGCCAAGTATGTGCTGGTTGTTGACTGGGTAAGAAGTAGCTGAGTGACTCACAGCGAGTGACTTAGAGGATAACCAGTGGTGTGCAGCTGACTTGGATTCACTGTTCATAGGCCTAGAGCTTCCTCAGAGAGGTCTATGAGTCTTCTCCAGCAGCTGGAGGCCCTTGCCGGCTGGAAGAGTGCAAAGTGACAGAGTTGGTGTATCGCTGTCACAAGTTTGTAAATTGGTGGTAATCA
>NW_009745091.1:0-730 GCF_000703405.1 Apaloderma vittatum | reverse complement strand
TATTGTTTTATTAAAGCTGTTTTAGATTTCTAATCTGTAAGTCTCTCTGCGTCATTCCTTTTCCCTTCCCATTTTAGAGAGGAAGAGGGGTTAGAGATCATCTGTCAGTGGTTAGTGACTGGCCCAGCCCTAACCCTCGGCAAGTGTCCCAAGTCCATTCTTTGCCAAAAAGGAAAGTTATACTCCTTTTATTGCTTTCTTTGTTGCCTGTCTGACCTCATTAAACAGTCAGCTATTTGGATCTAATCATCTCAGAGTAAATTGCTGGCTTCCTTTGTCTTAATTTGCAAGACAGTCATGTGTTAGAAAGGCCAGTGTTTCTTCTCCCCAAATATTCAGCAACATTACGATTAATATGTGATTTCAACAGCACTTCCAAAGCCATTCTGCTATCAGAAACTTTTGCATCTGATTTTTACATGGATAGAGCACCAAGAAGCCAGTACGACCTTCAAAGGAAGCATAATTTGCAGCAGTGGCTGCCCTGCAAGGTGTGCAATCCACACTCAGTGATCAGTTTTCTTGTGTGGGACATGTTTTCCTTGTTGATTCTTTTCAATCTCTGAGTTTCTCATTTCCTTTCTCAGAACCCCAAGTAAAGCAACGTCCAGAAGGAGCAGAAGTGTGGTTGGATGAAACACTTTTTAATATTTTCCTTAGATTCATAACTCCTTGGTGCTGAAGAAATGTTACCTGTGTGAATTTGACAAGAGCGATATGCCTGGTAAAT
>NW_009745090.1:0-732 GCF_000703405.1 Apaloderma vittatum | reverse complement strand
TATTTTTGTTCATAGCAAGGTCTTCTGATTGAGAATCTCTTTCACGTGCATATTGTTGATGCAATTGTTGGGAAATATATAATTCAGGTTAGGTTTTATAGAGTCAGGATCACAACAGTTAGTGCATACCTAATTTTATAAAAGTCATACCTTTTGGCATCTTTTTGCCTCTCCACAGCTACAGGTTTATTTTCTGTTACTCCTTGCTTTTTTCGCTAATCCCAAGTTAATGGAAAACATTAACAAAGCATTTAGTGAAAATTCTGTTCCGTATTTTAAATGAAGTAATTCTTCAGTGGGAGGAGGGGGAAGAAAGGGGACAGTTAGCTTTGGCCTCCTGTAACCTTTCTGTTTTGGATTTGTTTCGCAGTGTCGCAGAGCCACGCTCACCTCAAGACAGCGATACTTCCCTCTTCCTCTCTCGTCTCAACACCATTTGGAAAGGATTTATTAACATGCAAAGTGTGGCCAAATTTGTCACTAAAGCATATCCTGTCTCCGGGTGCTTTGATTATCTTAGTGAGGTTAGCACTGACACGTTTCTGTGTTTAGAATAAATCTATATACTGCAGTTCCTGCAGGCTGGGGTCACTTACATATATATATATATATATATGTGTATTATATACACACGCACACACAAATGTTTATTCCCGTTAGTATCTAACATGGAATTTTATTTCAGCTTCATTGTTTGAAAAGAATTTTTAGAGCCAGTATTTTGAAGTAGAT
>NW_009745089.1:0-730 GCF_000703405.1 Apaloderma vittatum | reverse complement strand
CTTCTGCTCTCTGCCCTCAAGACATGGCACAGATGTCTCTACACCAAATCCTGTCTAACCAAAACCCAAACAAACTGAAATTCAGTGTATATCAACTGCAACAACATTTCTAAACAATGGGTCATCAGGTGCTGGAAACTGGACCCACGTGAGAGCAGTGACACCAGTTGCAGAGTCACAGAAACAAAAGACCTTGCTACGGCTCCGGATCACGTGGCCAACACCTCCAGTACGGAGGACCTGCTTCGTTCCAGCAACAAGAAAGCCACGGCAGGAGGCCTGCCTCCCTTCGAAACACGCATCAGTCCATCACTGCCGCCTCAGCATTTCTTGCACCTTCGCTGGAAGGTTCAGCTGTTGCTGCAACAAAAACATCACTGCCAGCAGAACCCCAACTCAACACCATCTGGCAATTTATATCCATGAGGAGTAAAGAAAAAGCAGCTGAAGTAAAAAGTTACACCCTGTAAATGCGAGAGGTGAATAGACCTGAAAGGGGACAAGCACTCATCCAGAACTAGCTCAGAAGAAAACAGCAACGAATTCTGCTGACTTGGAGAGGTCATCTGAAACTTTTTTTCCCCAAAACTAAGCTACAAGACATTTCTGTTTCATTCTACAAAACACATTTGCTATCAGAACTCAATTCCTGCAGAGACAAGGAAGTCTCCTTCTATAGAGCACAATAAGAAGATACCCTCCCCCAACAAAAAGGTTAAGATTTTTTTTT
>NW_009745088.1:0-705 GCF_000703405.1 Apaloderma vittatum | reverse complement strand
GTCAGCTGAATTAGATCTTCTCTCTTAGGATCAGCAACGACCGTGAGGCTACCAAATAGCCTAAGCACATCCTTTCCAGGCATCCCCATTTTGGAAGCATTATAGATTTGCAATTCACCTCTTTAGGTGTGTATGCAACAAGTGAAGCAAAATCAGAAACGGGATTTATTAGGGTTCTGAAAAATTACTATTTGTTTTCCAACTCTTTAGCTGTCTCAGAGATACCACAGATCTGAGAAAAATATTCAATGTGTTTAAGCATTTCCCAGTTCACTTGTGTTACCACTGTAGTGTTCTTCAGCCTTCAGTTCAGAGTTGTGAAGGGTATCCCAAGTTCTCCTCTCAGAGCTTATTTCTCTCCTGGATTACAGAATGTGTACTTATGCCCCCTTCCACCATTCATCTCCTGGCTCCAAGATAAATCTGTATAAACCTTCCAGTTTTCCCTGTCAGGTGAGCCCTGACACCTAACCACCTTCACCAGAGTCTCCTCAGATACTTTTGTTTGATGACAGCTCTCCTGGGGATCAGAACTGGAAGATCAGTTTTCTCAGGGCAGTAACCACCTCGCTGAATATTCCACTAAAACAGTTAATCAAGCTTTAATGAACTTTCCTTGTTAGAATGGAGGAATTTCTTCCATCACCTTTGGTGGTTCAGAAGGAAAGCAAAACACAAGAGACGTAACAGCCATGTGATCTGAAC
>NW_009745087.1:0-732 GCF_000703405.1 Apaloderma vittatum | reverse complement strand
TGTGCCAGGCAGTTCTTTGGACACAGCACTCTTTACAAAAAGAAGTGGCAAAATGAGAAATGGGAATGTTGCATCAGCTCTGTAGCTCTAGTATCACAGAAGAGAGCCACCAGAAAATAGGCACTGCAAATACCCAGAACCTGCAAACAAAGAAACAAGCCTCTTTTATTTTTTTTCTTTCTTTTTTTTATTAATCTGTTTTCTGTTTGGTAGAATGGCAGTAAGAGCCTCTACAGTCTAGTCCATCACATTTTCATTCAGACACTACTCAGGCTCAAAGCCCTTCCAACTATTTCAACTGTAAACAAATCCCAATCTCTTTACAGATGCAGAAGCAAGGGCAACACTTTTACTGACACCAGACCTGTAACTTTTTCCTCCACATTTTTTTAATTGCCCTTATTCAACTTTTTGGTGTTCTGGTAACACAGACTTTACCTGCAGCATGTCCTGCATTTGTCTTCTCAGCTGGCCAAGTTCTTGAAGTAAATCATCTACTTTTTTCACTGTTTTCTCAAATGAGTTGCCATTTTGGAAGGAGCTTTCGAAAGCCGGGAATGAGTCTGTACGCAACGCAGTATGACTGGTGGGAGAAACATTCTTCGTTAGAAGACTCATGGCTCCTCATGTGGCTCAAGAAAGTAGCCAACTGTGAAACCAAGCATGAATTTCAATTGCAAGAATCCCAAACCTTTATATAAAAGTGAAATTTGCTTTTTCACCTGAGGTTAC
>NW_009745086.1:0-731 GCF_000703405.1 Apaloderma vittatum | reverse complement strand
AAAAATGAGCCAGCCCTCTCCTAAGATTAGCAAAATGCTAATGTTCAAAAGCTTATCACTTATATCTAAGTTCTCAATAGTTATAAAACTGCCAAGATTAAGGGCCCAGTGTTTCCACTACAGCAGAAAATCAGAGCTCTCCCATCTACTCTAGATTTTAATCTAGGAAAACATTTTTTTCTTCCCGCTCTGCCCCATAAGGAAAAATAAGTAGCATGATTTTTATTTTTCTTCAAAGGGAAAAGGCTTGGTATTTCATTCCTAAACTTGTAGTTTACTCTATAGTTTTCTTTGTACAACGAACAGTCCAGTGCTCATAGCACGCGCCCACCCTAAGATGGGGCAGGCAGGATGGTCTCCAGCTGTTCTGTCCTGCAGCTGTGACAAACAATGAAGTGCACACCCTAGAAGGTAAAAAGGCTCATTCCTTAAGAGGGCAGATAATAGGAAATGTTGAAGATAATCTTAAAGAGGTCTACAAGTACCATGTTTTGCAGGCTGGTAGGACATGAGCCTTGCTAATGTGTATGGGGAGCACCTTGCAGGTCTAGGGGAAAAAGCTGGAGGAAGACTGGGCAGTTTCAGTGGAATCTGGAGTTGTGCCTTAGCTCCCGGTTAACTTTTAAAAGAAACACATGTCTTTGGAGGGGAAATATTCAGTGAAGGCAATGGAAACTAGATGATTCATGGACCAGATGACCTTTGGAGGTCCCTTCCAAGCCCTAACATTC
>NW_009745085.1:0-700 GCF_000703405.1 Apaloderma vittatum | reverse complement strand
TAGTTATTCTCACAAATAACACTTAGTTGCAGGGACATAATATTGCTTAATGCCCACACCAGCACAAAGTTCCTAGAAATGTCACCTTTTGGGACAGTCCTTAAGTTTTAGTAGGATTCATTTCCCAGCCTCTCTGTTTCATAGGATCCACGTCCAATTGCAGTAGTTGTTGCACTTCCTCCTCACTGACCCCTGAATCAGGATGTCACCTATAGAATGAATTACTTGCATATGAGGAGGCAGTTTCACCTCATCCAGGAGTTCAGCCACCACCTGACGACAAACGGTTGGACCACGCAGCCATCCCTGAGGCAGTCTGGTAGAAGTCTACTCTCACCCCTGCCATCTGAAAGCAAGTTGATCCCAATAGTCCTCTGCAATGGCAATAGTGAAAAACCCATTAGCTAAATCCATCAGAGCACACCCCGTTCCAGAACCCTTCTAAGCTTTTCCTACTGAAGTAACAGTACCTGGCACGGCCACCCAAGGAGTTGGCTTTGCTTCTCTAACTCCCTCAAACCTCCTGTCATTCTCCATGACCCATCCCTCTTTTTGACAGGCCAGACCAGATTGTTCCAAGCTGTGGCAGCTGATTTAGCAACTCCTGCACCCAATAACTCTTTAATTGCCTGTGAGACCTCCTCATGCCCTCCTGGAATCCTATACTCTTCCATTGTCACAAATTTGGTCACAGCAGGAA
>NW_009745084.1:0-729 GCF_000703405.1 Apaloderma vittatum | reverse complement strand
TGGGCTCCAAACGTTCCTTCAGATCTCTTACACAAGGAGCTGTGCTCAGGAAAATCGTCAACGTGAGGCAAAATGTGAACTCTGCAGAAACTGGGGATGATGACGAAGCCAGGCTGCAGCTTCAGAGCTCACATGGCAAAGAGATTCTGGCACGAAACTCAAGAGGGAGCGTAGAAGATGATGTCGCAATGACTCCTCACAGCAATGCCTACAACGCCGCGTTTCAGAGTTTAAAGCTGGGAAGAAACAGACTCTTCAAACTAAGAACCAAAATAGGTGACTCTTGCCCCAAGCCAAACCCCAAAGTGCTCTTGGCACAGCCCCAGCTTCTCAGAGGCAGTGCCTTCTCATCGTCTCCTGACTGGACCAAACCCAGACACATTCCCCAGCTCTGCCCTGCTTCTGCTGGGCTCAAAGGGGTAGAAGTCCCTCTTCCAAGATCCCTGGGACCATTCCCCGCTGCCCTGACTGGCCCTCTTCCTGGGTCTGCAGCTTCCTGACCTGCTACGGGGACACTGGCAGCTCACGGCAGGTTCTTGAGGGACTCCTCAACCACTCCTGAAAGCAGTTTCTGCCTCTTTGATCTCTTCTTGTGGTGGAAGAACTGAAGCACAGCACAGATCAAACACGTCAACATTCTTCTCCTGTTCCCCCTCCTGGAGCTCAACCAAATCTCACCCACTTGCTCTTCATTTTAAAGAAGAGACTCTGGGGGAATTAATCGACTTT
>NW_009745083.1:0-709 GCF_000703405.1 Apaloderma vittatum | reverse complement strand
CAGTAACAACGGTTTGGTTTTCCATACACAAGAGGGCAAGAGGTGAGCTTTGATTTGGGGACCTCTGTGGTTTATGCACTAGTATGACAGTCAGGACCAGACAGATTAGTGGTTTTGCCAATATCTGAGATTTAGCAGGAATATTTAGAGAGATGAAAATGTGGAGTCTCAGATCTAACTGATGTGTTTTTTCACCCCGACTTCTTTATTAAAAAATTGTTCTACCCCATGAAACTCCTGGACATTTTGAGCTTTCTTTGTTGCCCCCCCCCATAAATATAGCACACAGTGCACTATTCTTATTGAATGTGAATCAGCAGCTCACGGCTTGTCCTGGCATTCCCTGTAGGTCATTCACATTCCAGAAATATTTGTCTGAAAGGCAATGAATGAAAGATGGTTACTTAATATTCCAGAGGGATAACAGACTTACTGCAAGCATCTTGTACAATGAAAATAAACAGTGAAAGGGAAGCAGTGCTGATAAATGAAAGAGCTTTCCTTTAATTTTGTAAAGTAATGATTTTACTGCTGTTGACCAACTATACCCACCTCTGGTTCTCATCTCTCTTACTTACAGATGCTAGGGAGTCATTACACTTTATCAAAAAGGCTTCTGGAATAGCAACAAAACCGTACAACTATGTATGACAGTACATCACACTGCTGCACTGCTTTCAAGTATCTTAGGACCAGATACTGACTAAAC
>NW_009745082.1:0-724 GCF_000703405.1 Apaloderma vittatum | reverse complement strand
ATTTGAAATAATCTTTTCACTTGTCACGTAAGGAAAATGTTATAGTGCTGCTGAAAGTTGTCACAGAGGTGAAACCAACTTAAAAAACTGTCTTCACTGCATGTCACAACTCACTGGTGTGCCGTGATATTGTCATGTCAGGAACACGCATCAGGTTGTTGCTTGAAGATGAGAACATTTGGCTGCTTAGTACAGGCAAGCAAAAGCCAAGTCGTTTTCCCCAGTTAATGACTTTGTGCAGAGGACTACAAAGGGCTGTGGGGAAAAGGGCCGTGTCTCTCCTGTGTTTTCTGATGGTGCTGTGTGTTTGGTTTCCTCTCTTTCAGGACCATGGTTTGTAGGTCACCTGGTGGACGGCCATGTGGGCGCTTGTTTTTCCTTTGGGGTGTTCGTTGGTGGCTCCTTCTTACAGGGCGGCCTGACGTTTGTGGTTGGCATTTTGCAGGTATGTATTTATAAAATTTAAGGCTGACAAATTTCTCTCTTCTGAGATTTTTTTTTTAGTGTATTTTATAAAGAAAAGACTCTTGAAATGATAGAGAGGATTAGTGGCCATAGCTGATTACAGCAACTTTTTTACCTTTCTGCAAATTTAAGGGGCAGAATGGAAGGACGTTGTGCATTGTTTTCTTAAACTTCTGTTTTCCTGTATTTGATGTTGCTTTGGACTCCTTAGATGTACCCATCTCTACAAATTTACCACTTTTTTTTTAATTTTTTTTTG
>NW_009745081.1:0-729 GCF_000703405.1 Apaloderma vittatum | reverse complement strand
GAAACCTCTGAAATTTCCACCCGCCCTAGCGCGGGAAACAGCACTTTGGACAGAGGCCCCGAGAGCCTGCGCGGGAATGGGTGTCCAGTTGGTCGATGCTGTTGTGGGCAAGGATGCAATTTAGAGGAGTGGATGAAAAGGCAGGAAGGTGAAATTTTAAAATGTCAAGAAAGAGCTGTAACCCTAAAGGGCGTTAGCTGAAAGCGACCTCTCTGCTGTGGAGCAGAATGAGTAAGTTTCCATGATTCTTAATATCCATTTCAAGTGTTTTCGGTCTGAGCATGGCACGATTAACACGCAGCATTCCCTCGCCCTCCTCCTCCAGCAAAGGTGGAAAAATCCTCCTGATCATCAGGAAAGAGCTACCTTTTCCTACAGAACAGGAACAGGTATCCTGCATGTGCTTGTTGAGAACCAGGCACTTTCTTTCTCACTGCACGGATGTCTTTTCATTCGGGTTTCGCAAAATAAGGTTAGTCTTGAGTGAGCAATTTATTTTGACTGGTAAGTGAAATATTGCCTATTCTTCGTGGTAAAAGAGCAAGCAAAAAGTTCTTGTGCTTGGGCTGATTCGTTCTCGTGGAACTTGTTTGAGGTTGCTTGTGCCTTACCAGGGTATGAACACTTGTATAGCTGGTGAGTTTATAATGTTTGATTGTCTTGGAGGCATCTGGAAGAATCAAAATTCTATTCTTTTGAGAGCATATAATGATTGAGATGATAAAGGTG
>NW_009745080.1:0-721 GCF_000703405.1 Apaloderma vittatum | reverse complement strand
GTTTGGGAAAGTAAATATATTAATGTTAAACAAGAAACACTAACTATTTGAATGTCAATAAAATTCTTTTAATGCTAATCAGTTTCTTGGCTAATAATAATACCATATATGAAATATAATGAAGTATAATAAGAAAGTACATATTCCCTGTTTTAGTATCATAACAGTTAACAAAGAGGAGACTTACTTGCTGGTTTTGTTTTAAAGTCGTGTTTTCCAGGTTCTGCTGTATACTCACTATTATTATATTTGCTCTTTGTATACGGAGTCACAGATACAAAACCGGAGCTAAAAGGTTCTAATTTCTGGCAAATATGGTAAGTCTTGTTGACAATTTTTTCCTCTAAGGAAAAAATGAAAAATACTATTAATTGATAGATTTAATGAAATTTATGTAAAGAGCACAGGAACTCTTACACTTCATCAGAACTACGTTAAACCACTGACATGTGTATTTCTATTTTAATTACCTTGTACTTGGTCAGTTTGTCTTGCTTACTGATGTTAAGTGAAGACCCAGAAAGAGGAAGAAATATATTCCCCAATCCGAAAGGTAGAAAGCTGAGGTTGTGTTCTGTTTTTCACTTTCCCAGTAAGTCACTGAAACGGGTGCAATTAAAAACTAACAGAAAGCACGTTGATAAAGAGAGGTTGATACTTTTCTTCTGTGTTCAGATTGGGAAGGGGTTAGCAGACAGAAGTCAGAAGAAGCCACCCTGCA
>NW_009745079.1:0-698 GCF_000703405.1 Apaloderma vittatum | reverse complement strand
GAGGCTTCTTTTAATCCAAATTGAACAGGGTTGCCTCAGAGATGTCGCTTCTCTTTGGTTCGCTGATGTTTCCTCAGTGATAACATATAAGCACAAGTGTTTAGTTAAGAGTTCTAGACAGGCAGGAGCCATGAATCAACTGGATGCTCTCCCAGGATAATGAGTCTGTTATCCAAACTCAGTCTAGTTCTGAGAGCATACACTATCACTGAAGTGTTAGGAAGTTTCAGATCATGAAGATCTCAATCTTTGTTTTAAGCTGATACTTTTTCAAATGAAGGGAGCAAGGTGAGCAGAGAAACAGATTGCAAATAAAATTGCTTTTTCAACCGTGACCAAACAACTGCAGTTCAGCTCTCCAGATGGCTATTCTGGGGCAGTGATGCTCGCCCTTTCACTCGCAGGGTTGTTACACTAATCCACGAACTAGATCAGATGACACCAGCTACCCAGTCCTCCCCCGTCACAGGCAAAGCTGAGCTTCCGAACCCCCGTGCCACAAGCAGTCAATAAGAAAGGTGACAATAACAAGATGCAGAACCTACAACAGAATGAAGGGATTGACATATGAGGATGCACCAAACCTTGGCTGGATACCAACACGGGTCTCGCTACATTGTTAACATCCAGACAGTCAGCTTGCCCCACTCAGAGGTTTCACATCCTCCATTATACTGAGAAAACACTCTCCAGGCGCC
>NW_009745078.1:0-729 GCF_000703405.1 Apaloderma vittatum | reverse complement strand
TCCACGCCTAGAGTGAAGAGCATCAGGAAGAAGAAGATGGACCAGAACTGGGAGCCAGGCATCAGGGACAGGGCTTCAGGATATGCCACGAATGCCAGCCCAATGCCTGCAGAGTGAGATGAAGGGAAACATGAAAGGACAAGCGTGATGACACAGGCCAGCAGGGAGCCCAGCGTGAGCCCAGCAGGCCGATAGCCAGGCTGGATGTGAGGTCAGCTGCAGCCCTGTGGTCCCATCCCTGCTCAGGCACCGAGATGTCCCCTGACACAGCACGACACAGGTGACCCCTCCCTGAGCCAATACCTGAGTCATCCACAATGGCCACAGGGACTTGTCTCCTCCAGGCCATGTGCCCCAGCACTGAGAAGATGGCGAAGCCGGCGAATAAGCTGGTGAAACAGTTCTTCATGGCGATGACCAAGGTCTCCCTGCCAGGAAGGAGGTCACAGCCCCATGCCCGTGGGGTGAGGATGGAGATGGGGGCATCCCAATGGGCACTGAGGCTCTGACTTCCCCATCATCACCCCGCTGCTCCCCAGATGCAAGAAAAAGCTGCTCCATCAGCCCACACCCCTGTGCCTCCCGCAGACCTCCGTGCCCTGGTCCTGCTTACCGGATGACATTGTCAAACTTCTTGTAGGAGGCCATGGAAAGCAGGCCCCCAAACCCAATATCCAAGGAGTAGAAGACCTGTGAGGCTGCGTCACTCCAAACCTGGTGGACAATCAT
>NW_009745077.1:0-727 GCF_000703405.1 Apaloderma vittatum | reverse complement strand
GGCCCGGCTGCAGACCTGCAGAGGGGGAAGAGGGGACGCAGTGAGGTGTTTCAGCTTGCAGATCGGAAACAGCGTTTTTTGGGCTTTAACGACCTCCCACCTGCTGATTCCCTGGCATTCAGAACAGAATCTGGGATTTGTGCTTATTTTATTTTATTTTTTTTTTTTACAAATGGGCTGAGTTTGGAGCTTTAAATCTCTTCTTCTGTAAGCAAGTGCAGACTTGGAGAGAATTAATTCGTACTATCTGTAGAAGCATCTTTCTGTAGAAGTCGCTAAGTCTCGCGCTCCCGCTTTGTGACCGTCTTTACCAACTCGGGTCCCGTGTCTCTGGGTGTCCCTGCTGGCGCGGGAGCGGAGGCGCGGGCTGGGTGCCAGCGTGCCAGATGGAGCCTGGAAGCGTTCCACCGAGCTGCTGGCTCAGGCTGTCCCGACGCCCTTCAGCGAAGTGAGCAGCAAGAACTTACCCGAGAAGGGCTTTTCTCCTCTTTTTGAAGTTGTCAGTAATCCAAAGTGCCGCACACGCTCGTGCACAGAGTTTGTCCTTTCGGTCTCCAGCTCTGCCCAGTGGAAAGAAGAGATCCTCAGCCCTTCTGGAGGGAACACAGAAGACCCAGTCCAGCTGTGTTTGAGTTTTTTGCTTCTGTATATTGGGGCACTGTGGAAGGATCTGTGCAGGTGGACCTCTTCCTCCGGCTGAAGGAGCTGGGGCTGTTGAGTTTGAAGA
>NW_009745076.1:0-708 GCF_000703405.1 Apaloderma vittatum | reverse complement strand
CCCTCCCCAACCCCTCCCCCCCCCAAGCTTTTGACAAGAATAAAGCACCAGGCTTAAAAGGGGAAAAAAATTGCTGACAGTTTTCCTGCTTTGAGGTCTTGTCTGTCGCATGCAAAATCATTTTCTTTCCCAAGGCTTTTACTTTCCCCACTGAAGGAAGATTTGGACTTTTTTTTCATTTAAATTCTTAAGTACTCGGTGAAAGACTATCCTGAGAAATGGAACGAGTTATCTTCCTACTTAACTCTCACACCTTTCACAGTGTGTAATTCTTGAGAATAAACTCCGTGACCTGAGAAATGGAGCAGAGCTCAGGGTCTAACCCCAGTCTATTGCAGTCAATGGGCTTTGAGCCTGGTCAAAAACCCAAATTACCACAGAATCAGTCATCAAACACCGCATATGCGAAAGACAGTCCAGTTTTTGTCACAAACCAGACCTCTCATGTCAGGAATCTCTCTGTTGAAACACCAATTGTTAACCACTATGTCTGGAACACAGTCTCTGATTTTAGGAAATCTCTGGGCAAAACAACGGCATTTTTCTTCCAGACATTGGACTACCCAAACCACCAGAATGAAGCAGTACTGTGGTTTCATGTTGCATGCTTGTAATTAGAGTGAAGATTGATAATTACTTCATTATCATCCTTCAAATCCTTCCTTAAGATGTCTTTTGCCAACACACACACATAAATAAAAAAAAAAA
>NW_009745075.1:0-717 GCF_000703405.1 Apaloderma vittatum | reverse complement strand
TTATCCGCAACTTCACCCGATCACGTGACTTTGGTATATCCAAGATCAAGATTTGGAATTACAACACAACAGCTCCCAGTGTAAGTAGTCTTTTCTCAACTCTGTGTGTGCGCTCTGCCTTGCCTAGGGAAACTCAGTTTCATCTTCTTTCCAAAAGTACAAAATAAAAGTAGATGCCATTTTCTCTAATAGGGAGCTAGGAGGGGTCCGTGTCTACTGTGAAATTTGCTTTTGTCGGGACTGTGATAGCGATGTGTTAGTGTGTTCATAGGCACAACAGCAGCTTCTTTCAGAGCCATTAAAGGTCTCTAAAGACCTAATAAAAGGCTTGCACGTTCTGTCGCTCAATCCTTTACTGTGGTGAGAAGTAAAGATGGGAAGGTAAGTGCATCTTAATATTCAGGTCTTTGTTGTTTTATCACAGTATAAATAAATATGTGTTTAAATATGTGTGACTATGTAGGCTGACTATTGCTTGATTTTGGGTTTGTCACTTTAATTAAAAAGCATGCTAATTGTGTGTTCATAATAAAACAAGTAATCTAGTGTTACAAGAGACAGCTCATGGCAGATGGTCTCTTATTTGTGTGTTTGAATGTCACCATGGAAATTATTCTTGTTTGTACACTGCAATGTTAAGAAAAAAATCCCAGGTACTGGATCAAAGAGGATTTGCTGTCCTGGATTATAAATAAGAGGCTTTATCCCTCTGGTTTT
>NW_009745074.1:0-724 GCF_000703405.1 Apaloderma vittatum | reverse complement strand
GTGTTGGGTTGATGGTTGGACTTGATGGTCTGAGAGGTCTTTGCCAACTTTCATGATTTTATGATTCTATTTATTTTCTTGAAAGGAGTTCTCATAGACCTCAGTACTACTGAACTACCAACATTCTGAGGGTCTAGGGAGGATTTAGGTAACTTCCGAATTTGATCCTGGTCATCCACAAAGAGAAGGTGAACTGTGTGAATACAGCTTTTGTCAAAAAAGACGTATGCTACGTCTGTTGAAGAAAACGTAGAAAACGGGCATAGAAGCCATATGTTTCGCGTTCACCTCACCACGTTGTTCTAATACCAGACATTAAGGTGTGGCAAATTTCTCTTTTGTGACCAGCAATTCTAGGGTGTGTGTTTTTAATGGAATGGGGGGAGAGCGCAATAATATTAAAAATGTCTTTCTTCTGGAATCTTTGTTTCCATTTGAAGAAATGTTACGAGGTCAACTGAGTTATACCAGGAATAGGTGAGTCCTGCCAAAACTATGTATTTGATGCACAAAACAGATTTGTCTGCTAAACGTAAAAATCAATATTAATGTTGCCTGCATGTCCTCAGCAAATGTGAAATATTAATTTAGACGGAATGCCAGCGCTAGGATTTCCCTAACAGCACAAATTACTGAGTGCAAGCCAAGCACACGTTTCTTACCTGTAAGTGGTGGCAGGTCCCGGTCATTTGTTTCCTCCACTTCTTCTAAACCATTGTTAACC
>NW_009745073.1:0-727 GCF_000703405.1 Apaloderma vittatum | reverse complement strand
TTTTTTTTTTTTCCAGATGTCATGTTCACCTTACTCTTGCATGTGTTCTGAGCTGCGAGTATGTTATACTCAACAGTTACTCAGATGCAGCCAGAGACCTTGGAGATATCCACAGTTTTGTACTAGAGAAAACGTTGTGTTGGTGTTGGAGATAAATTAGTTTGTCATACTGTCAGGGATTAGGGCTGGGCTAGTCACTTAAAGAATGACAGATGCTCTCTATTAACCTCTCTCCAAAGGGGAAGGGATAGGGGAATAATGAGTAATTATATACACAAATATATGTAAGAAAATATATACAAAACCAATATCGAAACAAATCACTCCCCTCCCTCCTGCAGCAGTCACCACTGATACTGCAGGGCAGGCACTGGGAGAGGCCCAGACTGGACTCAGCAGCAGATAGGAACTGTGTTCAGGAGCTGGATTAGGGAACTGAATTCAGGAACTCACGGATCGGGACTGAAGGCAGAACAACAGATGGAGTCTTCCTTGGATGCTGGCCACTGAAGAAGAGGGCTTCATCCTTGCGATCCCTCAGCTTTGTACTGAATATAACATATACAGAATGGAATACTTTTGTTGCTCAGGTTTGTGTCACCTGTCCTGTCGCTTCCCAGAAGTGTGATGTTTTTGCTTGTGACTGCTGTTACTTCCTGGCACCCCCAATGTCTTACACAAGATTTGTCATTGGCCTTGGTCACTATAGGAGCAAGTATTAGCAAGA
>NW_009745072.1:0-709 GCF_000703405.1 Apaloderma vittatum | reverse complement strand
GTAGTTATCTTTTCTTATGTTCCATATTGTATTCCATCTTCTTACCATCTTCTTCTGAGTGAAGTGGCCATCTCTCCAGTGTTTTGTCTGATAGTATCTATTGATGATGTACTACTGGTTTTGTACTTACTAATGTAAAATCTCATCTCCTAGTTCTTTCTAGTCAGTGCTCAAGCTGCGAGGGACTAGTATTCAATATCTATTAGACATCTGTGTGTCTGGGCTTCTTTGTATGGTTGAACACATACAAGCAGGATTTTTCCTGTGTAGTTCACAGTTCAAAAGTGCATTTTTATTCTGTCCTCATGGTCTGGAGAAAGCATATTGGCAAGCACGAGGCTAAGAGTTTTCTGGGAGCCACTGCTTTGTTACCTTTTCTCTTGAGCACATTATGGTATACAGAAATTAATTTTAAGCTGTAACTTCACAGATTTAGCTCCTCCAGTACTTTATAGTGTTGCTCCTTTCGCAGATCAATCACCTTTTTATGATGGATGCCCTGAAATCAATCCAAATGGCAGCGTGGGGAAACAATTGTCTTACACTTTTAGCCCACATAATGAGATTTCTGTGTTGCTGTAAGTCGTGAATCTTACCAACTCACCTCTTTCCTACAGCTAACCTTTCAGTGCTGTTTTCAGGAAAGATGCACTTTAGTTTGGGTGCCCCCTACTCAGCTCAGTGCTTCTCATTTAAAAAAAAAAAAAAA
>NW_009745071.1:0-726 GCF_000703405.1 Apaloderma vittatum | reverse complement strand
TATATATATATATTTTAGATCTTTCCAGAAATGTGCCACTCAACAATTCTTTTTCACAATTAATTAGGAGCCCAGTGTCCTATCAGAAAGGCAATAGCTCCTACATCTCTACTAGCAAAAAAATTAGCATGCCTGGGAGTATTCCTGGGTACTGAAACCAATCCACAAGGCACAGCATGTATCTGTGCAGTCTGACTGCATGTATTTTCCATTTTGGGAACAGCCTCCAAACCATTCCAGCTGCCTCGGAAGTGTTCAGAGAGAGCTAGTTTGAGCAGGCCAAATTTGTACAAGAAATGGTCTACTAACTTACTAGCAGAGGCAGCTGAATTACTGTGTCTAGAAAGTAGCAGTGACATAAAGAAGAAGAGGAAAACTAGTTATTTAAGTGGGACATATGGACAAAATTACTTTTATTAATCTTAAATGTTATACACGAAAATTCCACTTTCATTAAACATTGTTACAAATCTTAATATGATTTCCAGAGGTTTTTTCTTTCCTGAGTTAAGCATAATTTCCCTTTCTTTTCTTCATTTTTTCTAAAGCCTGGAAAATGAAATTCAAACTTCATCAACATCACTAGAATTCTGCGTTTAATTTTTATTTATTGTTTTCCAAATGTGAAGCTGACTCAGTCCTTACAAAGTAGGTTGCTGTGCCTATAGAAACTATGAAGGTATTCTTAAAGGTATAGGGAAGCACAGAACCAACCTGTGGGAGATG
>NW_009745070.1:0-721 GCF_000703405.1 Apaloderma vittatum | reverse complement strand
GACCACAAATTCTGCACTTACCTCCAGACCTATACGCAGCCACAAAGGGTTGTAAGATAAAAGCCAGTTAAGGACTTTCTGCCTCTCTCCTGCAAGAGAACATCTTATAATATTACATCCAGCAAACGCTTCATATTATAAGCAAAAATTTCTATCAACCGATTTTAGATTAAATCAATTTAGTGAGTGAATAATCCTTCTTCCACTTAGAAGAGAGGATGAAAACTTTTAGTATTCTACCTATTTAGTATTCTTACCTATATCTTTCCAGAGGTGTCTGTCTCTACGAACTAGCAAACGCCTTGTCTCAATCTCAACTTCCAGCCTCTTAATAGCTTTAACCATTGTTTCAGATGTAAACAAACGGCAAGCATCACGTCGTAACTTGTTCAGCTTACGACGTGCCGTGTAAGCTTTCAGAGATGCTTCATCTTTCGTTGGTGCTTTAGGAACACTGGTCTTCCCATGGTTCTCTTCTCCCAAGATAAGAGCAGCTGCATTTACTGTTTAAACACACAGAAAAAATATGCATTTATATCTCCAATACAGGTCGCTTTGCCTACCTCATTTATTTTTTTCCCTCTCGCAGTTCACATCTTTTTATTTTTCTTCTGACTAATGATTTTCTGCCTCAGGAAGCTTACCAGCTGTTGCACTAAGCGTATATTATCAAGTACATGACACAGTCAAATATTTAATGTCTTAATGCTTATTTCATAAG
>NW_009745069.1:0-724 GCF_000703405.1 Apaloderma vittatum | reverse complement strand
TATATATATATATATACACATTCTATATATAAAAGCATACCTATAACCTATCCTTGTAATGATATTATGACTTTATGAAATGACTCTGTATTGCCTATAAAATTTACTAATAAAGGCTTATTTGTGTTGTGATGATGTCTCTCATGCCTGTTGAAATGATGTTTTCTTCTTGCAAGTTAAAGATTGCATGCTTAATTAATTTTTATAATAGCTATGCTAAAAATGACAAGGTTTTTAAATCAATGTGTTAATCATAATACCTTTGTAAAATGTCATTTGACACACTTGCACTTACAAAACAGAAGTGTAAAGTGTTTTTTCTACATGTACTTATTTTGTACTGAATTCAAAGAAAGTTTTTAAGTCACTGTGCTGCCTTACCTCTAATCTTGGAAGCGAGTATGACTCCACTGAAAAGATTCTTTAGTCTTAGCAGCACAAAGACTGGTCCCAAAGTGTTTTAAAAAGTGCTTTATTATTATTTTGTGGGAAGTAGTCTTGTTCTGAATAATGTTTGTCAAGGTTTTCTACTCCTCCGCAATTGCTGTTGAGGTCTCATGGTTACTCAGGCTCTGTGAACGTTCAAAATCTTTTTGGATACATTTGTTCCCGATTCTAGGCTTCCAGAATGAAAGGTTAGTTTATAAACCAAAGCTAATATGCTCTCGTGCTTTTATCTATATTTTACATCTAGCAACGATGAGCTGATGATATAAGCAACAGT
>NW_009745068.1:0-720 GCF_000703405.1 Apaloderma vittatum | reverse complement strand
AAAAAAAAAAGGAAAGAAAATCCGTATTTGTAAGATACAAAAAAGCAACATTAAAATCCAGGTCGGAAAAGGGAGTCAGTTGTGTAAAAGCCTATAGGGATGCACTTCTTACGGGAGGTGCTTTTGTTTGTTTGTGTTTTGTTTTTTGTTTTGATTGTTTTTCGTCTTAAGGATGTTGATCAAAAATTCCTTGATAAATGTACGTGGCTGGAAACTGGATTCTGACTGTTTCTGCTGGGCTGGTGGTCAGTGAGGTTGCATCCAATTCCTTCTGTATCACATGTAAATGTGAATCTTGATTAGCAGTCATCGTTTTGGTAAAGGCACATGTCTCGTACAATCAATTCGTCTTTCTTTGTGCCTTCTGTATCACAGATGTAGTCAGCAGATTCTCACCCACGATGATGCAGCTATATTTTAAAGAGATAATCATAATCTCAGTGTCTCCTTTTCCATTGTGTGTCTTCTCCTTGGCATCTCTTTTCTAGCTTGATCAGTATAAAAGGGAATAAAAATGAACTACAGCAACAAGGATTAGGTATTACCTGTTTCTTTACAAGACTTGAGGTACTGCAGAACAAGGTTTTTCGTGGCAGCAGTGTTCTTTTTAGCATGCCAGTATTAAGGCACACTCTTTGTAAAAGAGTTTCCCGTGGGACCACCTCAACTGTCAGTGACGATGGTCTGTCAAAAGCAGTGTTACGCGAGAGGAAGATTACC
>NW_009745067.1:0-724 GCF_000703405.1 Apaloderma vittatum | reverse complement strand
TTTAGTTATGCTTTCAGCACAGACTTCCCTGGAACCATTGTAGGAAAAGCTGCTTGATATGGAGTAGGGAAGCGCCCAGTGACATGGACTGTGCAATGCTACATGTTCCTTGCTCCAGCCTTTCCACCTAGGCTCTAGGACTTGAGATTCCTGATGGCTGGTCTTGACGATAAAGACTGAGATGACAGTACAGTTCCAACCTCATTGCCACAGACAGGGACACGTTGCACTAGAACGAGGTTTCTCACAGCCCGGTCCAGCCTGGCCTTATACAAATCCAGCAAGGGGCCTTCTACAGCTTCTCTAGGCAACATTCATGTGCCATTCTCTTACCATCCTCACAGCAAAGATCTTCTTCCTAATATATGATCTAAATCTAATCTCTTTCAGTTTGAAACTGTTGCCCTACATGCTATCACATCACTCCCAAATAAAGCATCTCTTTCTTTCTTTCCTGTAGCCCTCTTTAAGTACTGTAAGGCCACTATCCTATTTCCTCGGAGCCATCATTTCTCCAGGCTGCAGAGTCCCAACTCTCTCAGCCTGTGCTTGTATGGGAGAAGCTCTACACTCGGATGATTTTCATGTCCCTCCTGTAGACCTGCTCGAGCACGTCCATGTCTTCCTTATGTTGGTCGCCCCAAAGCTTGACATAGTGCTGCAGGTGGGGGTCTCACAAGAGCTGAGGAGAGAGGGAGAATCATCTCCCTCAACCTGCTGGCCA
>NW_009745066.1:0-722 GCF_000703405.1 Apaloderma vittatum | reverse complement strand
TTTCAGAAATATAAAAAGCCCTGTTGGGATTGGCATATGTCACCCCAGGGTGCCCTGAAGCCAGGGAGCATTGCTCCATCACCCTGCTGCTCCCCATAGCAGAGCATCACATATCACAACTGTATCTATGGTTCAAAAGAACAAGGAAAATAGTTAAAAATGTGCTTTTTAAGTTGCCTCTTTAATTCCTCTGGGTTCTGAAAACATAATTCCTCAGCCCAGGGTTTTTCCTCCTAGGGAGCTACACTTGCTCCCAGCCCCCAAAGGCTTGAAACAACCCCAGCCCCACCCAGGAGTGAGATTCCATGGCATGAATTAGAGCAAATATCATGATGGACAGTCAATAAAGTCAATGTTATGACACTTTTCATTTTTAGCTACATTTCTATCCCCTCTCTCTCTTTTTAAATCACTTGGAACACAAATATAAAGCCTCAAATGCCATTCCCATGTTGGGTTTTCAGCGAAATCCCACTGTGAGGTCCATGTGAGTGTGTGTAAATATACGTGCAGCTTGATTAAAATAAAAAGGCTGCATTTTCACAGTTTAATCAAACTGTAAAATTAATCAGTGGTAGGGCTTATTCTACACTCCCGCTTACAGAGAAGTGAATGCAATTAAAACATTGCCCAAATTCATAATTGTTGAGCCAGTGTAATAACAGTGTTTAAAAAGGCACCCTTGAGATACACAGTAGAGCCTCAAACCATTTTTTTTTTTT
>NW_009745065.1:0-721 GCF_000703405.1 Apaloderma vittatum | reverse complement strand
TCACATCACAAGTGTGCTTTTGCACCTGCTTTCTCAAGATGATGTTACTGCTGGCAAACTCAAGTTGAGACCAAGAAGATACAGTTGCTCTACTGATAATTTTCAAGTTCTTGCCTTCCTTTTCTCTTGCCAACTATCCACCTCTCTCTGATTATTTGACTGTACCCAGCATTCTGCAGACATGGCCGGCACGTCCTACAGCATACCTTGGGTGTGCATTCCTCCTGCGTGTTTGAAGTGCCAGGGCTTCTCTTTCCTCCTTTGACTTTGGAGCCTTTGAGAGGACAGGGAATGGGCAACAGGATAAAACACCTGCAGGAATTCCCAGGTCCCCCACCCTGCTGGAGGTGTCCTGGAGCCAGTTGCAGGAGGGCTGGGCATTACGGGATGTTCCCTGAAGCTTACAGACAGCAGAAGAATGGAGGCTGAAGATGTGGGTCAAAGCACAGTGCTCTCTGGAGGCATCCCAGTGGAAGGGAATCAGCATTGTTGTGCAGTGGGACACATGCTGCGCTGTGGTCTCAGACCTCTTGCCAAAACCACCCACTGCCTTGCTTTTCCCATCCATTGGGCTCTGCCTGCAGAGCAATGGACAGGGAGCCTTCTCCTCTAACATTGCATCCCCTCTTGCTTGGCATCTTGAAGCCTTTCCTTCCAGAGTTCCTAATTCTTTCTTTCTTCCAGGTGTCGTGGGGCAGACCACTGTCACTCAGCAAGAAGC
>NW_009745064.1:0-722 GCF_000703405.1 Apaloderma vittatum | reverse complement strand
AAAAAAACCCTCTTCAGAAGCTGGGAGAATTCTCTGGAAATTACATATAACCAAGGTGGATGTCAAGTCTATGACACCAGTCACCTTTTCCAGTATAACCTGTAAACTCTGTTCAACAGATCAATCCAGCTCATGACTGTGCGTCACAGACATTTATTTCTACCAGCTCAGATTCTTTAGGGATTGACTTTTGATGGCACAGCTCACTGGCTGATAGTAATCTCTTCCCATGTCCTTTAGTCTTTTTTTAAAAGAGCAAAGCTGCCACACAGGCAGCACTGCTTGAGTCATCACATTCAGGCTCTGTGTGGAGCAGATTTAATTCCTTTGTATAGAAGACTTGATATATTTATCCTGGCACTTGACTTTTTCCTCATGAGACACCATCAGAGTTGTGGCAGCTTTAAAAACCTAAGCTAATTCCATATATACAGAAGGAAAAAGGCTGAGGTGGCAGGATTTGCTCTACCGAGGACACACATCATCCATGCTCCGTTCTCTCCTGTAAGGTTCATAACAGCCTGAGTGGTTTCAAGTGGACTCTGCAGCCTATTCTGATGGTTCTCTCTCGTCCCAGGTAAAAAGGGGCTTGGAAAGAGGAAGAAAGCAGTGGGGACTCTGATAATAATTTATTTAGTGAGGTCTATTTCTGTAATATAAGATGTACTCCTGGAGTTGCTCCTTTGGTGGTTAAAGTCTTTGGCAGGAATTTTATTTTCAAG
>NW_009745063.1:0-721 GCF_000703405.1 Apaloderma vittatum | reverse complement strand
AATTCCTAATAGGTACGCATCCAGAAGGCCCAACTACTCAAGCTATATAGAATAGAAGTTCTGTTCTTACCATAGGCTAGGAATCATTTCTACTACAAGCTTTTTATTTTTAGACTATTTTTTTAAATGGCAAAATATCATTTGAGCTGACTTTGCTCATACTTTTTCTAGATTACACTAGATGGCTAATTGCATATGGCAATGTGTAAATGAGTAAAGCTGAGTACTGCATTTAAGATAGTATTTGAAATGCTATGACAATACACTCATGTATTAAATACCTGCAGGTTTCAGATGTGTTGTACTTCATGCTTTTCACATGTTGATGTCTTCTTTTTCTATAGCTGTATGCTGTGACCTCAGTCTTGTATGTTTCTCTAACATGTTTGTAGCTTGACTGTTCCTAATTGCTGTAAACTTTTGCTGAAGATCTTAGAATTAATTTAATTATTCTTACTTTCTTTGATGTTTAAAGTGATTGTTGGTGCTAAGGAGTTTCAAGTAGAATGTGCAGATGAAGTGATAAGCCTGTTGGAAAGTGGCAATGCAGCTCGTCACACAGGCACAACACAAATGAATGAGCACTCTAGTCGATCTCACGCCATTTTTACCATCAGTATTTGTCAGAAACAGTCTGCAGAGTCTCAGGAAAATACTGATGCTGCACAAGATTCATCTTTGAAATCAGTCCCGATGATTGCTTCAAAGTTTCATTTTGTGG
>NW_009745062.1:0-708 GCF_000703405.1 Apaloderma vittatum | reverse complement strand
TATTTTTAGAAACAATTTGCTTTGCAACGCGGGCCTTGAATCTGTCATAAGTCATAGATGTTCGGCATTCAACAATAAAGATATGCACAGATATCCTTGCATGAGACAGCTGCACTGTTAAACACACCCAAGCAGGGACTAACATTACACCTTCCTTTGATGGGGAAGGCTGTAGAAAGAAGAGAGGAGCTCCTCTCCATGCCCAGGGAACTGCAGATAAGGAGTTTCTTATGACTAGAATTAAGCATTCTGATCTGAGACACAATGAAATAGTAAGACAATACAGGGCGAGTTGATAGTTATGTAATGTTGCCAGGCATTTAAAGCTGTTGATTTGTTAATTTCTTATGCTGAATATTTCTCAAATGTTTTTAGTGTTGTTCCAGCCCCTGCAGAAGAATGTGACTCTCCACCTTCTATTGCGAATGGAGCTCTTACTCTCCCACCCCTGACCCAGTATGGCAATGGTTCTTCAGTCCAGTATAGTTGCTCTGACTATCATTTTTTGCAAGGATCTGACAGAATCTACTGTTCTGAAGGACAGTGGACTTCACCACCAGTTTGTATAGGTAGGTGTGATAAGATAAATAAATAGTTATTTCTCCCCGTAACTCACAGAACAGTTTGGAAGTGACTTTTGAAGGTTATCTAGTCTAAACCACCTGCAGTGAGCAGGAACATCTTCAACTCAGTCAGGTTGCTCAGAGC
>NW_009745061.1:0-723 GCF_000703405.1 Apaloderma vittatum | reverse complement strand
CATACTGGGAGGGTGGATGGCAACTGCACCCAGTAATGACCAATCTCAGAAAGACGCCAGCATCAGGACGGGGTGGGGGGAGGAGACCGGAGCACAGTAAAACAATTAGGAAGGTGGTAATTATCAGTCTAATGAGATATGAGTTTGAAACCTAAAAGCATAGAGATTCTTTCACAGCAAGATGCAGCTGCTGCAGTATTCATCCTCTGGGGTATTCTCTTGGACAAAACATTTCCTTTCCCGCAAGACCAACAGAAATTTGACAGGAGAAGAGGCTCTCTGATTGCAGCCTGTGTCTCTGAAACTACCCAGCACTCTCTCTCTTACCACCTGACCCGTGATACTGCAGAAACGCCCCAAAGACCAGCTTGGTTTGGAGGCGAGACAGGATGCTCAGGTCTTCATCGGACTTGGAGACCCCAGTTTTCATCTGAGAAGTGGCAGGGAAAACTGGAGGGACGGAGTGTGCACCGCTCGGACAGGTGGGCACATTGGCCCCAGATTGCTGCCTGGAAAGGTCAGGTGTCGGGACTGGGAACCCTCTCCTGGACGCATCCCTCAGGGTCCTGCTGACTCTCCATCCCCTCTGACCACAGCCGGGAACCATGGAGCTGAACCAGATATCCCCACCTCCCACATCACCTGCACTGGAGACTGAAGGAGAAGAGCTGTGCAAGGTAGATGTCACTGACGCGGCCATAGACGGTGTCACGCTGCTCATCG
>NW_009745060.1:0-721 GCF_000703405.1 Apaloderma vittatum | reverse complement strand
TGCACGGGAAGGAGAGAGGCAAAGGCCGCGTTGACAGGGGTGGCTGTGCATGTGGATGATGAACGCGGGTATTACTGCAGCAGAGCCTTCCAAGGAACAGTGTGTCCACGTGGGGCAACTGCCTTCCGAAGGCTGAACTGAGGTGGGAACTGAGAAACTACACCCTCTGCTATCTGGCTGTGCTCATCCAAAATATGAGGAACTACTTCAACCAAGTAGGCTTCTTAATCCTACAGCTGCTAATAATGATGTGTGGTTTCTATGGCAAACATCAGGGCAGCCAATGCAATCTGTGTCTCTAGCCCTTTCCACTTCCCCTACCCCACACATGTACTTCCAGAGTATTTCTCATCTTCAAAGCTTTTTTTTATAAACACTTTTATCCATCGTTACAGTGGGATGGATCCATCAAAAGGGTAATAGCTAGTAAACGCTTGGATTCTTAGGCCCCAATCCTGCAGGCGCTTAGGCATATGTTTTAGCTTTACGTACTGTAATTCAGGCTTCAGTGGAACCATTCACAGTGCATGAATTTAAGCATATGTGTAAGTTAGGAACTGCAAAGATTAAATAGCATTCCTGTTTGCTAGAAATCAAAAGGTAGATGAAAACAGTGACCTCGGCTACAGGGGAACAGCAGTTCCTGAAGGAAGAGCAGCAGCAGCTGATGTGAAAGACTTGCCAACACAAAACCTGCCAGTGATATGCATTTCGTCTCTGT
>NW_009745059.1:0-721 GCF_000703405.1 Apaloderma vittatum | reverse complement strand
GCAGAATTATTGCCACTTTAATTTCTTTGGTATCACAACCACGTAGTGTCTGTCCATTTCGGCTCTACCTACCTGACAAGTATTCATATATTAGCACAGCTTTCTGTCAAAATCCTTGTGTTACTTTCCATGTTTCAGGAGCAACCTTTGCATTAGGCCCCCTCTGTCAAGTTGTAAGTCTGCCTCCGTTCAGGATTATGAATCCCAAATGTCTGACAGCTCTTTATTTTCACCTCTTTACTCCTGCAGCTTCTGAACGTTTTTTTTCTCAATATGCTCAATCTCTTCATCTCCCTGGCCTTTCAGAGGACAGTTATTTCAGGTAAGCAAGTCAGAGAGCAAATGGAAGAACTTCATAGTGTGGCTGAGATCTGCTTAGATACTCCTAGACTGAGAGTAATGAGAATATAAGCAGCTCATGAAAAGTTTTTGATTCTGTTCTTCTGAACTGTTGGTGGGAGTGCCCTTTGTCATCCTCTAAAGCAGAGAGGGGTTTGCTGTAGGTCAGTATAAAGGAGTGGGGCATGTCAAGTGCCTTTTGATTCGTCTGTAGTTTGTGCTCTATGCTGCAAAACACCAATATGGGAATTGCAGTAACCCCTAACTTCCTCCTTGTGCAATGATTCTTTTTAAAAAAAAAAAGACATTGAATGTTTTCAGAAATTTTGAATGTAAATTGCACTAAAATTTGGTTTTTTTCTGAAGCACTATTCATAAAGAA
>NW_009745058.1:0-721 GCF_000703405.1 Apaloderma vittatum | reverse complement strand
CCCGTCCAGCCTGGCCTTGAACACTTGCAGGCATGAGGCTGACACAGTCTCTTCCCTGGGCAGGGCCTGGATCACTCACCCCTAATCTCCACCCGCAGCTTGAGCTCTGCGTTCTCTGTGAACATAAATGTCACTGCACTGTCACAGGCAGTGCTGACGTGGGCAGGGAGATTGAGGGCCATGTCAAAAGGGTATTGAAGCATCTTCTCTTGAAATTTTGGGAGTTAAATGAAAACACTTCCTCTTGGCTGCAATTCGGGTATGGACTTGCAGTTAAACTCAACTGAAGCTTAAGGCTAGCCTGGGAGTTCTGACCCGAAGAGGGCATAGCCCTTGCGGAAACTGCAGCTACCCACAACCCATGAGCCTCATTACAATGGTGTGAGTTTAAAAACCTTCCCCACGCTGAAGGTAGTGATCTGTGCTTTTCCTGCTTGCACACCCAAACATGTCATGAGTGTGCTGACATCCTTTTAAAAGCACTACTAGTTATCACTAATGCATGCCTGACCGGACTCCCATCCTCCACAATCCACTGCCAAGAAGAAACCCTGTAAGTCATCCCACTGACATTTGCCATATTCCACCTACCTCTCTCTAGCACAGCACCACCTGTGCAGCCTCCTTTCCACTAGCCAGAAAATTCTGCATGTTTATTAGCAGCCTTCAGTGGTGGTGCTGACCTTCTGCTAAAGAGCCTGCAACAGGTACAGCCACTCAG
>NW_009745057.1:0-719 GCF_000703405.1 Apaloderma vittatum | reverse complement strand
CTCGGCAGCCGTAGTATAGGATGGGAAACAACAATAATAAGATAGGACCCCGTTTTTAAAAAAAGAAAAACAACAAAATGTAGTAGCTTTGCTGTAAATTTTCAGAACTGTCTTCATCCTTTCTCACAGGGGAGAGAGCAGGAATTTTCACACCACAACCTGCTGTTACCGCTACTTTGGATGCTGATGCTCCACTGCAGCCCGAGGGCAAAGCCGGGTACATTTCTAGGCGATAGCAATTACATCTCCTTTTGCACAACACTGCATTGTTATTCTTTGAGAACTGCTTCCCGTAGGTTTGCATTGTGTTGCCTTATCTTAATGTACAGCATATTCTATTGGAAAGGGTTCCGTCACGTTAAAACAGTTTGTGTTGTCAAGTGCCACACGGTGCCTTGACAGAACGTGGCTTCGTGCCGCTTTTCAACGGAAAATCGGATGCACGCTTAAAATATCAGGGTGTGCTTCTTCATTGAGCTCGGAAGCTTAAACCCGTCTGACGTTGTGGGAGTAGAACTGTAGGATCCCCGTGAACCTTGTACATGTATAAACAGACTTGCAGCCTGTTTATCAGATGAGATATTGAGCTTTGAATCTAACTAAACAGTTCATTAAGCCGAACGCGTCATCCAGACGGCGTTAACGTATCGGCGCGGGATGCCGAGCTCGGGTGTTAACAACCACTGCACCTGCAGCCCGAGCTTTAGGGTAGAAACGCT
>NW_009745056.1:0-715 GCF_000703405.1 Apaloderma vittatum | reverse complement strand
AAAATGTTTCTTGTTTTCAACATAAAACTGATTTCTGTGTGGAGATGAGTGGGAAGTATGTGCTCTCAGCTACAAAAAGTAGCTGGGATCCTCTTTGGGGACAAGGTTCTGACTTCTGTATGTGGGGAGAAAAGAGATGATGGGTAGCAAACTGTCCATGGTGTTGCTGTAGTAGTCATGGTTAGTCTGAGCAGTCAGGGGAGATGTGCTGTCCAAGACAGTGGTTGTTGGTGGTAAGACGTCCGGCCAAACTGCAAGTTCTAGCTCATTCACAAGCTGTTGTTCTTTGTCAGAGTTTTCTTTTCGTCTTGTATAGCTTCCTTTTAGGAATAGAGATGGAATAGGCAGGTGATAAAAGAAACAGTGATGACTCAAGATATAACTTAAATTTGTCTCTGTTGTCCCAGGAACATCCTGGGGCTGATAGATGGTTTGGCCTTGGGGGTGTGTTTGCTTTCTTTCCTTGACTGTCTTGCACAGAAAGATTTAAAGTTGCAAACTTTTAATATCTTACTCTCTTCGTTTTAGGGAAATTGAGTTTAGATGATTAACATTCGTGTGGGCATATATTTTAATACTGAATAGAGAAATGTGTTACAGTGTTGTCTTGCATTTTGCATAAAAAGTAGGAATGGTTGTCACTCTTGCTGTTAATAACAAGGTGAGATGACTACAGGTGTATGTGGCTATAATCCATGCAGTAACATGACCCCTT
>NW_009745055.1:0-716 GCF_000703405.1 Apaloderma vittatum | reverse complement strand
TAAGTGATAAACAGGAGATTGGACATAACAGTCGTCTTGTTTTAGAAAAAGTATAGTCCCATAAACAGAAATACATGGATAATTTCTGCACCTACATTGACACATGGGACTGCCTCTTCACCGTGTGTTCTAATGCAGGCAATTTTTTTATGGATATGGTTGTAAAGCAGCGAGTGTGATGCTGTCTTGAACTGCTCAGAGAATAGTGTTACCTTCCCTGTAAGGACTTTGAGCAGCTGGATTGTATTCAAGAACCTCCTTACAAGAAGCGTGTCCCAGCCTGCACCCCCTTACCATCCTTGCACACACACTTTCAAAAATCTACTTGTCAGTATTCAGGATGGGTTGTGGAGCTGCTGTCTGGTGCTTTTACCCACCACCTAGCTCTGCAGAATTTTGGTTCCTGTTGATCTGCACGATAGCTATGAATGTACTTGCACAGCAACTAACTGGATGGTGTTTCCAGTGCAAAGTTTCCCTTTCACAGCATGCCAGAATTAGAAGGGGCCCCATTATATACGTTTTGTGGCCTTGTTTTTAAGCA
Organism: Apaloderma vittatum; assembly: GCF_000703405.1. Taxonomy (NCBI): domain Eukaryota; kingdom Metazoa; phylum Chordata; class Aves; order Trogoniformes; family Trogonidae; genus Apaloderma; species Apaloderma vittatum. Next base: position 172 of record NW_009745055.1, on the reverse strand, counting down.
CTAGTGATGCAAAGATGTGTGTGCTAGGGTTCTGCAGCAGGATAGATTATATAATTTTAAAGTATTTTTGTCAAATAAACTCTTGTATGAAAATCAGCATAGGTATGCTTTGGTGTGGGCAGGAAGGTTCCTTTGTTTTGTAACCAATGTGTTTTCTTGTTTCTTCAGCAAA
>NW_009745054.1:0-718 GCF_000703405.1 Apaloderma vittatum | reverse complement strand
TAAGTTGCCAAAGGCCAAACAAAGCACCTGAGGTGGAGTCAGGTAACAGAACCCAGTTCTCTAGGGTTGTTTAACTGATTTTCCTATTTTCCACCTCTTTTCTGTTCCCTGTCAGTCCCTTATTCTTGTCTGAAGCATAGAGGTCTTTATAATTCTGTATTTCTTGCAACTGCTTGAAAGCTCTACAAGAGTCCAATAGTCCTGATTGTTTTTTGTCAAAGATGGGGGCGTTTCTAGACATGTCACATCTGAAAAGTGAATGACTTTTGGCATATAGTCCTTAGTTTTCAGATGCAAGAGACGCATGCAAGGAATATCAAATACACAGCAGAAGCCAGACTGCATGTCTCGAAGTGTACAATGTTTTACTCTGTACTGAAGGTCTTAAATGGGACTTTTCTCTGCCTATCTAGACAGGGGAGCCTCCTTTTAGGTATTATCTGCTATACAAATATTGGCCTACTCCTTAAAGCTAGTTTCATAGAAAGTTGAAGGCAATCTAAGGAGAAGAACATATCCTTTTATATGTGTTGGATAAGGTAAATGATATAAAATAAAATGAAGGATTAAAGCATGTTTGAGCTTGAAGTAATAGATATTAGAAGCACAGGAATTATTGTTTACTTACATTTTTCAGCTGGGTGTGTGCAATCAGTTTTGCTGGGGATTTATGTACCCCATTGGTTAATTTACAGCCTGTACCAACTCCTGTAGCAGC
>NW_009745053.1:0-719 GCF_000703405.1 Apaloderma vittatum | reverse complement strand
TTTTTTTTTTCCTTCTCCTCCTCTTCAATCCCTGAAAATAAGATTTTCCTCATAGGTAACTTGAGTGAAATGCTTCTGGTGTCAGCAAAACTCTGAGGATGTTCCTCATGCTCTTCCCTTTCTTCATCTCCTCTAGGTTCCCTTCAGGAGCAAGCTCCCATGTAAAAGTCCTGATTCTACGAGACCTTGTTCTGGCTTCGGGCAGAATCTCATGAAAACATTTGTTGCCCTGAACTTCTCCTGAAACCCTGCTGTTAGCCACAGTCCCACAGGCTGGGTGCCTCGTTGTTGTCTGGTGGTTCTTCCGTGGCACACGTGCTTTCTTCTGTCCGCTTCTTCCCTCAGAGAGAAAGCGTTTTCCCAGGATACTGTGGAGATGAGTGCGATGCAGTCAGCAGAGTCTTGTTACACAAGCACGACGGAAGGAAAAGTATCTGGAGCAGATGGATGCACACCAAGCGAGCTCCTGTTTGCTCTCTCTAGCTGGGAGAACAAAGGAAAGGATAAAGTTACACGAGGCCGGAATAGAACAACAGAAATTATTTGTATGAGCACTGTTGTCATAAGCATGAGAGTGAGGGTGTCAGGGAGGCCAAGGTGCAAAGGGAACTGGGAGTTTCCAACAGACAGGCAGTGCAGATGGGGAAAAAAATACGAGCTCTTTGAGGGCCACGATGGACAAAGGGATTTGTTCCTGGGAACATCTTTGGCTTTTTTTT
>NW_009745052.1:0-719 GCF_000703405.1 Apaloderma vittatum | reverse complement strand
AGCCTGGCCTTGACACTTCCAGGGAGGGGGCAGCCACAACTACACAGAGGATAAAAATCAATAAGTAAGCAAACCTTTAGTAGTTGAAAATATATACTTTATCTCTACAGAGAGGTATTGTCACAAAAACATCCTGGTTCTTAAGAGGCTAAGTGGCAATAGGAAGCAAACCTCCAGTGTGGTGTTCTACTTTGTACCTGTATTCCCAAATAGCTAGCAGCAACAACAGAACTACAAAGTAAAAGTTAAAAAGTCGAGGAAAAGATATATAAACAGGAATAAGTATGGGGTAAAGTTTATTTTCAAACCTTAGAGAAAAGCAGAGAGTAAAAAATCTAAAATATTCCTTATAATAGATGCCACAGATCTCCCTTACAAGAAAAACTACAGAAAGGGTGCCCTTACTGCAGGGTACAAAAAGAGATGCACAGAGATGAGAAACAGAATTAGAAATAAAAAGCATCTAAGCTGTTTTAAACAAATGAGGAAAATTCTGATCTGCTGGGAAGTGATGGGTAAATCAGGTAAAAGAAGAGTCCGGAATTCCTATATTGTAATTAAAATGAGTCTTTGTATCTTAGGGTACGAAAAGGAAAGAATAGCATTCTGAGTATGCAGGAATCTGGATAGCTAGGGCTTGAACAGGTCAAAAGGCAAGTAGCTATAATAAATAATAAGACTGAACAATTTCCCAGAACAATTTCCATCCCACGGAAAGC
>NW_009745051.1:0-719 GCF_000703405.1 Apaloderma vittatum | reverse complement strand
TTGGAGTAGATGATCTCTAAGCTCCCTTCCAACTCAAGACATTCTAGGATTCTGCATAACAAAATGACATCTGGTTTCTCTATCTATCTGACCCTCGACACGTCAAGCATTCTCTTAAAAAGCAAACCCTTCCAGGCACAACCAAACCCCGGCACATACCTGGACAGCCTAAAGCAAATCCAGGCTCCGACGCTCACCCCGCACACGCAGCCCTCGCAAACCAGGAAAATCATCAATTACAAATAACTTGAATGCCAGAAGTTACCAGAAATGCAGCACTTTCGCTAGAAGCATTTGAAGGGCACGACAATTTGGGCTGCGTTGTACGAAGCACTACCTGGGGTTCGTTTTCCCCAGGGATCCAGGCAGACTGTTCAGGTTCTATGAGCAGCAGCCAACAGATCCTCGCCAGCACAACCCACAGCTCGCAGTGAGATTTTGTCACCCCCGGGAAGCACCGCGGGCTGATTTGGGCTGTTACACACCCCTTCAGACGCAGAGCCGCCTGGCTGGAGCACCTCATCAACTTCTGAAGAGAGTGAACGTTATTCTTTGCTTCGTCCTCCCTACATAAAGCTCGGTTGCTACCACTAAACCACTGAAACAGTCATTTGGGGATCCCGTTTGCTGTTTGCATCACTCCTGTCGATGCAATGCCCAGAGTTGTGCACCCCTGAGATCCACCCTGCCAAAAATACACAGCACCAAAAATGTACAGC
>NW_009745050.1:0-715 GCF_000703405.1 Apaloderma vittatum | reverse complement strand
TGCTCCTTATTCCAGACTTCGGATCATACGTGTTACCTTCTCTGCACCTTTCCCAACACTTACACTGGCCTTACTGAGGGGATGGCTCCACGTTCAGCATGCAGGTACACCAGGAATTTATACAGCGGCATGACTCTGTTTTCAGTTGCCCTCTTTTCCTTTCTTAGTACATTCCAGCCTCAGTTTCTGTTCTCATTGACTGAGCTGATGTTTCCACAGGACCATCTGTCATAAACCCCGAGGTCTCTTTTGATCCACTGACTTCAAGAACTCTTCCCTGAGCAGCAATAGCTAGCTCAAACCCCCACCGCTATGGATGTAAATGTAGGGCTCTTTTCCTTACGTTGCATAATTCTGTGTTTACCTGTGCCAGATTTCAACTGTCATTTCTCATCTAGTCAGTGTTGGCAGATTTATCTCCGATGTTTTGCAGTCAACCCTCTTTTCAGTCCTGACTCACTCACTGTCGTCAGCGCTATCATCTCACCATTCATGGTCCTTTCAGATCATTTACAAGTATCCTGAGCCACTGCTGATCTCCCCCCACTGATATGTGATTTTCCCATCTTTCAGGCAGCTTTCTATTTATGTCAGGACCAGCCCTTTTATCCCAAGGTGGCTGTGTATCTTCAGCTCTCTCTGGTGACGATCTCTCCTGGAAGGGCTGTGGAAATCCAAGGAAAGTGTTAGTAGGTTTTGTCACTCCCACACTTGT
>NW_009745049.1:0-718 GCF_000703405.1 Apaloderma vittatum | reverse complement strand
ATTTAGTGAATAAAACAGGAAACCTCCGTGGTGTTGAGACAAGTCAGGGATCAACTGCAAAAGAAAAAGGCATGCACTGGTGTCACCACTGCCTCATAAGGCCCTGTATTTTCCACCCTCACCAGTTAAATGTTTGGAGGAGAGAATCATAGAACCCTGAGAAAAAGGTCCCGGATATTTGACTTTTCAGAGGATTTTGCCAGCAGCCTTTCATACTTTCCAGGTTAAACAGTTGCATCTCTCCCCACCTGGGGCAGAAGGTGATACCACATAGAAGTCAAGTCACAAACCACATTTCTGCTCACTCACAGGACTGCAACATGCAGATCTTGCTCATTCTCAGCATTCCTTTCTTATCATATTCACCTGCAAACCTAAATTTGAAATTGAGCCTGGCATACTTAGTCCTCCTGAATGGGTAAAGGGTTTTGTAGAGACTATCCATATCAATCCAGCTGTTGCTTCTTTAAAGGGCATGTCATGGCCATGAGCTGACAGAATTTTAATGAAGAGAAATAATATTGCATTTCAGTGGGAATATTTTCAGAACAGCATACAAGTCCCACCTGCGATGGCAGCCAGCATCCATGCAACAGTGAAAAACATGAGTTAGGGGGCTGTGGAAGTAAGGCACTTGGCACTTAGACTTTAGTTCTGATTGCAAAGCAACCATCTTTGTTGAATCACTGCAAGAGCACCTAACTCTCGGAAATTAACC
>NW_009745048.1:0-715 GCF_000703405.1 Apaloderma vittatum | reverse complement strand
AAAAAAAAAAAAACCCAACCCAAAACGTGTATGTAAGGGTGAGTACGTTAAGGCTTAAAAAATCACAAGTGCCATACAAGTTATCTGGCTTTAAAAAAAGATCTTGGCAGATGGTTTACTTGGGAGTGAAGAAGCAAACAAGTCAGGTGTAAGAAATTAACTGCAAATTGATAAACATGTACAGCCAAAACATTGTTTTAATTCCTCACTTCCTTACAATCTTTAATGCTATTTGTTGAACTGTGAATCTAGTGTTTAATTCTACGTTTAATTTTTTGGAGTGTGTTAGGCACTGATATTAGAAGGCAGAGGGTGAATGGATTTCCTTTCAACTCAGTCAGTTGTTTCAGCTTGCTCTTTTTTTTCCCCCCTTCTTTTAATCCTTCCTTTCACCTTTCTTTCCTCAACATTTAATATTCCGTTAACACAAAATTTCAACAAAGCCAGTGATGTGACCCTTACTGTTTCTTTCTTTTTCCTCTTGCTATTTGGAAAATAGTTGTGTTGAAAATAAATAATGACCATCAGTGCATGAAAAAAATGCACCAGTTGGCAAGAGCCATGCTCTAAAATGGCTCTTAAGAGTCTCAGTTGCCAGGTACATATTCTAAATAAATGTGGGTACCCTGAACTTCAAAATCACGATGTACTTGTGAGGAGCGCTCCCATTCTCAGGAAAAATCTACACGCGTAATTAAATTGGATTTATTTAAGA
>NW_009745047.1:0-717 GCF_000703405.1 Apaloderma vittatum | reverse complement strand
ATATCAAGAAGAGCATGTTCTTCATTGCATAAAACTTATTTATATAGACTTCACAGCCAGGCCTGAGGCACTGAATCCAAATGAAATGCACTGACATCACATTTACCAGCCCTCTAATTAGAATGTGCAACTTCACCTGCTAAGTATTTAAAGGTCTTTGGTTTAGACTTAAGTCTTCTTAAAAGTGTTTAAACCAGACCTAACTGTAGTGGTAACACGTGGCAATGTTTGAATCTGGACCCTTTAATAGAAAGTATCACTATCGTTATCAAGGAGCACAATTCTGTCGAGTTTTTTAGAACATAGGGCTCATAACAGAAAAGAAGAAAGCATAGTTCTCCTTCTCTTTCACTAATTCCCTTCTGACCATCAAATCAGATTCCCTGCAGGCCTCTTCACTCTGTGAAGAACTATGTTTTCCAGCTTCCTAGTCTATTACAGGTGGAAAAAAGACCCCAAAACATTTCTCCTAACTTGAGTCAGAACACTGTCACAAAGGCTTTGCTAGTGACTTTTAATTTGTTCTGCAATTATTTTTCTACAATGAGATTTTGCTGAAACTTTTATACTTTGCCTTGGGAAAATAAATTCTGAGAGTTAGACAAACCTGGTGCACCCCAGAGAACATCACTATTCCCCAGATTTTTCCCTGTGTTTGGTTGGGGTTTCTTTAGGGAAACAAGGAACTACAGAACATCTCTCTCTCTTTTTTTTTTT
>NW_009745046.1:0-717 GCF_000703405.1 Apaloderma vittatum | reverse complement strand
TTCTGCCTTAAAAGTCAATAGAGACCGATGCAATGGATTAAGGCAGAGAAGGTGACAGACTCCAGACACCTGGTGACAGACTCCAGACACCTGGTGACAGAGCTGAATCCTGTTCTGAGATACACAATAGTAGATCTTGGGGCCAGTCAGGGAAAAAAGAACAGTTTGGTTGTACCTCACATAGAATTTGCTGCCATTTGGGTGACCACAGCCAATGTGGGATAAAAACATCATGATCAGAAAGGCAGCCTGTGCTCATTTCAGATCAGCTCCAGGCAAAATCTGTCATTCCCAGCCCCATGGATCTATCCCAAGCATGTCATGGCATGGCACTGGCTGGGCCAGCCAGGAGGGGAGGGCAGGCAGCCTCCTGACTCCATCATCTCTGGAAAGATCTGAATCACATTTACCAGGTTTGACCTCTCGCTTTCTAACAAAAAAATATCTGTGAGATAACAGCAACCAGGTTAAGATAAATCTTTGCAAAAGCTAGGAGAAATATGATCCAATTTGGACAATACCTTTAAGCGTATTCTTTTAAATAGCAATATTCCTCCTCCAGCTCTTTGCCAGGAGAGCATCCTTTCTGCTGCTATGGCTAAAAGTAGCTACTTTCATCTCTGCTAATAAGGGGAAACACAGACCTAACTCTTGGCTCCACAAAAAACTTTCTGAAGGCTGTGCCCTAGTCCCTCATCTGCAAGATGGGTACACTTT
>NW_009745045.1:0-715 GCF_000703405.1 Apaloderma vittatum | reverse complement strand
AAAAAAAAAAGCCTTTTAGAAGAACTCCTGCATTCCTAATTTAGCTATTTTTCCAGGTAATAGCCTGTAGTTTACACACTAGCTAATAGACAGGTAAGAGCGAGAAGAAATAGAGCTGCTATTCCTTTCATTGAAGATAAGCATAAACAGTCACGTGCACACCCAATAAAGATTAAATGTACAGTGACTAACCAGACATCACAGCATGGAGTCTTCGCTTGCAAGCACCACATATGCTGGACATCGCAGTCTTAGCTTATAATAGTTTATAAAACAGTCAGGCTATTAAAACAGGTAACTGCCTTTCAGATTCCCTCTGCAGAAGACCTTGTTCTATCAGGCCAGGAGGCTGGAAATGAACTTCTGGTGGGGGGTTTGATCGCTTCTGACGGAGACTTCTCTTTGGTCTTACAGCCTTCAGAGAGGCTTTTTAAAGTCACTATCTAGCATGGGCAATACCAAACATGCAGATGTACAAATACAGCCAGCAGAAGCCTGAAATCTCTGAAGTCTGAAAACTTTCTCCTTCAAATATGTTTGCAGATGTACTTAAGAGTCTTCCAATGGCCAACACAAACCTTATTTTTGATTTGCTGTTTGTGTAAGATGCAGACAGAAATGATGACTGTGCTAGTTCTGGAGATTAATGGGTACAGGACTCACCTTAAGAGAGAGCTCTGTGGCAGTACTTAGAATGACATTATCCTGATGAGTG
>NW_009745044.1:0-715 GCF_000703405.1 Apaloderma vittatum | reverse complement strand
TTTTTTTTTTTTTATCTTCTATTTTCTTTTTCTCACATCCACCCTAAAAGCAAAGCTCTGTTCTGTTTAATCATCAAAACGAATCCTTTTGGAAGAAAGTAGTAATCAATCTGATTTCTAAACCAGAAAAACTCCAGTTTATGACCATCCAAACAGTTTGCTGCAGAGAACATGCTCTATGACTTAGAAGACCAAATGCTTTGCTACAATGGAGATTATCCATGAAGAATAATTGCATTCAACCCCTGATCTGCAATTTTGTACAAACCAATACATTTCAAATTGACAATTTCAAAAGGCCAAACACCACTGTCAAAACCTGCAAACTATTAAATTTAAAAAAACAAATCAACTATTTCTCCAAGGCAGTTACCAGGAATTGATCACTTAACCATCTCCCGTATGTGTGGGAGCCCGCAGCTGCACAGTGCCCTGTTAACACCCTGCAAAGAGGCAGTAAAATATCCGTTTTATTCACCATACAAAATCTTCTATTAAAAATTACGGTTCCTACCTTCTACTTTATGAATATTTAAAAACTCTAAGTACATTTTTTATGTTCTCCATCATTAAATATCATCATTCCCTTAGTGTTCAATGTGCTGATTTATCCCTACTGAAACCAATAACAGATAATAGAAGAGACCTAGCAGCATTACTAATTACCACAGGCATTAATTAGATATTACATGTGAGAACTAGACAGATGGCAAGA
>NW_009745043.1:0-713 GCF_000703405.1 Apaloderma vittatum | reverse complement strand
TTTTTTAATATCAGTTTAGCGTACATCTGAACATACTAAGTGATGTTTATGTGTATTTCATTTTACTTACACAGGAACTTTAACCTTAGTTATCGCTCATTTTTCTCATAGAAATAAGCATTTTATTACAGTTATCAGAGACGATAAATGTGGATGCTCAGTTATACACATTTATTTACTTCCTTTGAAGGTAAAACTGCACATCAACTCACCAACTGATTTTGAATGGTTAAAGCAGTCTAGATTCTACTTTAAAGAGGAGCTTGATCATGTCGTGGTATCCATTACAGATGTTGATTTTGTTTACCAAAATGAATTTCTGGGATGCACTGATCGTCTGGTTATAACACCTCTTACAGACAGGTTAGAAAAACAATTAAATATAATGAATGTGTTTAATAGAGAGCAAGTTTATTTAACACTATCTTCAAAGAGGTACATTCTAAATTAAGTTCTGTGTGGGCTAGGTCATGCGTGAGAATCTTCTCATACATTTGCTTAATGATAGTCTTTTAGAAAAGGTAAAATAGTAATTTATACACTTAGTAATTCCAAGAAAAGTTTTGTCACTGCCCAGTCTGACAAAAAAGTTTAGTAACAGAAATTATTTTTTTTAAGATTATACACTAATTTATAGTTAGCAATATATCAATACTGAAGGGAAGGGCCGGTTAGCTCAGTGGGATGAGCGCGATGCTGACAACAATGACAAC
>NW_009745042.1:0-716 GCF_000703405.1 Apaloderma vittatum | reverse complement strand
TTCTCTAGCCTTCAGGGCAGGGAACTTGTGTAAAAGTTTATCACTAGAAAACACACAATGCCACAAGGTTGCACTGAGCAAAGCTTAGGTTAAATTACGCTTTCAAATGGTAAAAAAACTCGAGAAGATGTTATATTTTTCAATTAAGTAAGGTACAAATTCAAATGAGGAATTGCAATAAGGTTTGGGTTGTTTTGATCCTTACATACCGTTTGCATAGATACTGGGCCAAGTCTGGTCTAGTCATTCAAAAGCCTCCTCCTTCCTTTACGCACCAAACCGCATCTCTCAAAGAGTGCAACACACCAAGGAATCCCAATAGGTGAGCTGGTGGTGTTTTATAATCTTGAGGGGAAAAAACGTCCACACTCGGTATTTGTCCCACTGTGGTTCCACGAACCTGAGACCTCTTGTTTAATTCCGAACGGGGGGTGAGGAAGATTTGAGAAGAATATCGGGACGGTGCCTGCATGGAGGAACGTGGAACGCTCCCGTCTTGTCTTTCCATACCCGTTTTTTTCATGGCATTGGATCAGCAGTAGGAATTAGGTAAACTCTACCAGCAACACGCTGCTTCTCACTGCGGGGCTCGTACCCCGGCGGAGGGTGCCCAGAGGGAGATCCTCGCCCGCCCAGTGCGCGGCTAAAAAAGGTGTTCGTGGGGGTCGGGGCAGACCCCTGGGAGATGCGAATCTCGCTGGGGCCCGATCCCTCGG
>NW_009745041.1:0-715 GCF_000703405.1 Apaloderma vittatum | reverse complement strand
GTTATTCAAAAAGCATGCATAAAAAACCAAATTATCTGACTGTTTGGAACAAAAATTATGTCATCACATTATTTATGTTTTTAAATTATTGTTTACTCACCAAAAGGCATAAAATAGTTTTGAAACCCTACAAAGCACTAAGTGAATACTCATTATCTATCTATGAATAGTCATTCCATCAGGAGTCATTTCAATTTAGAATCTTATCTGAAAGACTTTCCACTACTCCTCTCTACACTTTGAAGCAATGTCCTTTCCTATCACTTGATTTTGTAAGAATAGTTGTAGCGTTTGGTTTTAATTCACACAAAAACTTGATTACTGATTAAATCTGGGACTCGTTGTCAACGTAATATAGAAACAAAATGAATGGTTGAGATAAAATATACTGTTTCATATGTTAGGATAAGGAGAAATAAATTTGATTTGCAAAAGAGTACTTGAAGTCTCTTTGCCTTTGCTAGCATCAACGTAGAACTGATTTTAGTACTGCTCAGCAGTAAAGAAGAGGTTATGTATTCTTCCCATTCCTATCTAGATGTGTATATAGATAGTATAATTTTGATTAACTGAGTTTAGAGAGAGATGGAACTTTTTAGCATGCCCAAGAATCAACTGCAAACTGAAGCTCTTTTTAATACTTGCTTATATCAGAATAATTGCGTAAATCACTTAGGCATCAAGCTTGGAAATACTTTGGAAGTGTCTCTCATTT
>NW_009745040.1:0-715 GCF_000703405.1 Apaloderma vittatum | reverse complement strand
AGCACTCTGAAAAAACAGGGATTTCAGTGTCTGTAGGCGAAACTGCACGGATTTTAAAATGAACTTGGGAGATGATAATCAAATATGGATGATATGTTTGCTCAGACCAGGGATGCTGAGTTTCTAGATGCAATTCCTGTAATGGGTGTCTGTACAGGGGTAGTGACATCCAATTTGCAATGCAATTCACAGCACCTGGGATATGTCAGCGTCACTGCACGAGTGCAGCAGTTTTGCGTATGTATATCCCATTGACCAACAATGTGCTGATTTTGTTGCACATGTGCAGCGTTATTTATAAAATAGGTCTAATGCGCTCACGGTGCAGGTCTATGCTGGTATAGTAATCAGCCTTTTGTCTGGGATTCCATGGTATCCAAAGGTGTGGAATAGCTTCAGCTATGGAGCTCAACATCCAGAAAATCCAGGCAAAAAGCCAATGCCCTCAAATTTTGCCTCTCTAAAATGACACTGAAATAACTTTAGAGTTGTCAGAACAACCCAAAGGTTTTTTATTATGATTTTTGAATACTTAAATTTAATAAGGCTGAATTTATAATAAAGATTGTAGCAGAAAACATGCAGGCATGTGTGAAACTTTATAATAAAAGTATTATAACTGTTAAAAATATAAATATTAATGTATGACAAGCAATATGCATGGTATAGTATAACTAATAACTAAAATAAAAATAAAAATAAAAATAATAAATAA
>NW_009745039.1:0-715 GCF_000703405.1 Apaloderma vittatum | reverse complement strand
CCGGCCACCCTGCATGAGGAGCATCCAGCTGTAACTCAGTGTTGACTCTCTCCATTCCCGGGCTCCTGGAGCAGTGCTGCACTTAACAGCCAGACACCTGGGTCTTGCTGGGGAGCAAGCCATGCAAAACTTGGCTCAGACCGTACAAAGTTCCCTGCTGACATGGAGGTTTTCCTTTTCATCCACAGCTGTGGCAACCCTCTGAGCCAGATTAGCCTGATTCCCAGTGGTGCCAACCTGGCTGGGAGGTGCATCTCCCTTCCAAATTCCCTGATCCCTGCCTGAGTTTAGGGATGTGGTGCCAGTAGCCTCCTGTCCACTCACCCCTTATCACTGTGGAGCAAGAGGGCTCCGTTGGGGCCTCTGCAGAGCTGCAAGCCATCTCCACCCACCACTGAAATTTGTTGGCAGAGCACACAGAGAGCTTTGAGGGACCCAATGCGCAGCTGGAACTCACTGTGAGCCAGGGGACAGCCTCCCACCTTTCCCAGCCCAGTAGGATGTGAGAAGGACAGCCCATGGCTCTGGATCCCCACCTGGGGCAGGGACATTGGTGAGGGCTGCAGTGTTGTTCCTGCCTGGGCTCAGCTTCCCTGGGAAATGCTGCCCAGGCAGCTGCTGTCCTGAGGGGTGTGATGGCAGGAGCTGCTGGGGAACCTTTCCATACCACCTGGAGATGTTCCAGTGTGGCCTGCCCTAGGGGATCCTGCTCTGG
>NW_009745038.1:0-711 GCF_000703405.1 Apaloderma vittatum | reverse complement strand
TAAGGTCCCTTCCAGCCTAAGCCATTCTATGTTTCTATCATTAAAACACCTTTCATCCCTACAAAAGCTGAAGGGCTGCTTTAAGTGCTACGGAAGCAAGTTCAGCAGCTCTTGATGCCAGTTTGGTTATACGTAGGTCGATCTCTTCACATAATACATACAATGCTTTAATATACTCCAGAGCTAAGAGGATTCAAAAGTGGCACTTTCTGAAAGCTTTCCTTCCTTCAGTTTGTTCCTCTGAACTTAGTACCTCAGTGGAAGGCATGACAGTAGGTTTTCTATGTTACCAGTATTTTAATAAGGGCCAGTAGCATGTATCAAGATGATTTGGAGAATATCTAGTGCTCCCTGTTCTCAATGTCTTCATTGCAGGACAAATTTAATGCCTATTTGATTTCAAATGCTGTGTTTACCTGGTTTGTGCAGTGAGGATGTTGGCATGTTCATTCACTGTTTCCACATATATGTTGCCTAACCACTGTGCTGAGAATAGCAGAACATTTGGGGGATTTCTCCTGCCCATGTTTGGCCCTTGAGCATTGTTGAAATGCACAACTTCTTAGGGGTAACAACAAATAAAAGGAAGGACATCTCACTGATTTGCAGATTTTTTTTCTTTAAGATATGCTAGAGCCTCCCCATCAACTTTGGCTGAGTTGAAGTAGACATCTCCAAAGGTGAATATTTCCACACTTGGCTGAGGAGAAG
>NW_009745037.1:0-713 GCF_000703405.1 Apaloderma vittatum | reverse complement strand
AAAACCAGACATGCATTCATATTTCACCATTGAAACAACACCTCTCGTCTCTGCCTGTGATGAGTGTCTAAAATCCGAGCCCAAATCCAGATAGCAGTTTGACATTTAGAGTTTGGTTTTTTTAGCAGAACCGGGAACCTCAGATCCACGCACGGCATTTGAAAGTATGAAATCCACATATAAACCAGGAGATAGACTTTTCTTCCTGCTGCCTTTTTACCAGAAAGGAAGAGAGAGTAGTTAAAAACCTTTTAGGATTTTTAAGAAGCAAACGTTTTAATTAAAACTTGGAAAAGAATATGGCACTGGTGAAACTTGTTTGAAAGAGGATATGTTGCTCCAGAATGTACTGGCTGGAGTTTTTATTGTCCTGTTCCTTTCTGCTGTGTTAATGGAAGGATTCTTAGTTTACTTCTGGAATGATGGAACAGTTCATGCTGGAAGGGACCTTGGGTGGTTGTCTGGTCCGTCTTGAGCCTCAGAGTGTGACTGTGTTAGTCAAGGTTTTCATGGTCTTGTCCAGTCTAGTTTTTTAATATCACCAAGGATGGAGATATCACAATCTCGACAAATTATTTCAAAGTTTGAATGATTATGCCAAGTAGGAGTTAGCTGTAATTTTAAATGCAAATCAAAACTAATGCAGAGAAGGAGCTTGATATTTGAGATAATAGCCTGCCACCATTTGCCTTAGAGCTATATTTTCCAAAAAA
>NW_009745036.1:0-714 GCF_000703405.1 Apaloderma vittatum | reverse complement strand
CTCTTCAGAGGGAAGCACTAATTTCTGTAGCTCTCACAGCCTCGGTAGGCTTGAAGCGGGACGAGGGGATGCGCGCCTGGTTCAACTTGATCTTGCTTCGTGTTCCACATCTCTTCAACTGCAGAGTCTACAACTCTCAATGTTGTTTTCCTTGTGATTTTCCAGGAGTTGTCATTAACATCCCGGAGAGAAGGTTTCACTTTCTCTTCCATTATCTTCCTTGCTTCCTCTTTCTTCATTTCCTCAACATGTTTTATTGCTTCCTCCACTAACAGACTGTGCAGCTCCTTTTTCTGATGCCCCTCTTCACAGTTGCAGCAGGACCAGCATGGGCACAGGTAGCACACCCCCCACACAACGACCACGATTGTGAGGATGTACAACCCTGCGATCTACAAGAAAAATGTGAGAACTAGTGATATCACCAGCTGCTACATTCCTAAAAGCATTTTTCACCAGAGTGAGAGGAGAACTTTGCTGTATTAACCTTATATAATTATTAGGGCAAATAATTTTTCTTATAAAACACGTCCCTTGCTCCTGTCATGCCTGGGTGAAAACTGACGGTCAGAGAGAGACTCACTGAAAAGAAGAATTTTGGTCTCTCTCTCCCCAACAGTACGTGACTTATTTCTTACCTTCCTAAAACTTACTTGAAGAACCAGACGTGCATAAACTACCAGGATAACCATGGAGGAAGGTGTTCAAAGTTCA
>NW_009745035.1:0-711 GCF_000703405.1 Apaloderma vittatum | reverse complement strand
TTCAAAGTGAGTATCCTGCCCTCATTCCCCTTCTGCTATCCCCAGCTGCTTTGAAAAATAGTGCTCAGAAACACTCCATTCTTTTCTAGAGCTCTAGCCCTGTTAAAATGAAAGAGTTTTATTATTATCCTGTAATATGGAGTATTTATTTTCAAGTAAAGTGTTCCATACACTTGTTTGTTTTGATCCATCTGTGACATAAATGGAAATGCAGTCTTCAGACTCAGTAGAAATGATTTTTTAATTTGTTTGAAGACTGCAAAAAAGGCAATATTTTCTTTAACCCTGGGAGACCTGAAGCATGTGCTGGCAATAGAAACTGAAAACCACAAAAAAATCAATATACAAAAGACTGGACTATACATTCACTATGAACTGAGATGTTGAAACAATTCCAGAAACTGAATAAAAATTGTTTTCAAGACCTGTTATTCATTCTGGTATTAAGCAAGGTTAAGTTGCTTGACTCTTAAGCATGATGCATCCATTTGTAGACCTAAGGAGTACACTCGAAAAGTTGATAATTTGTAGTTTTCAGTATTACACAGAACCAATAATTATACCATTTATTGAAAGCTGTCTAATAAAAAAGCTGTTCTGATGTTTTCTGCTTGATGCCTGTAATTATAAAATAAATAGCAGATTCCATATGCCCTTCTTAGAATAGCAGAGATGTCTGAATACTCAAAAAGCAATGTTTTCCCATTCAAA
>NW_009745034.1:0-714 GCF_000703405.1 Apaloderma vittatum | reverse complement strand
GACACATGAGGCTTTGGTCAGTCTGCCTCTAAGTATAGAAATGGTCTATATTTTCTGCCTTAGTGACCTGGACTTGCTGCTGCTTAACAGAAGTGAGACTTCAGTGCAGTATCTAGAATGTGGGCAAAAATATTTGTAATATTCCATCCTTTTTTTCCAAAGAGGTGACTCGCATTTGGGATCCTGCCACTTTTCCTGAAAGGGAAAGACTGAAACTCCTACTGTTGTAGAAGAACTGGTTTCAATGTTTTTCCTCCCTTCAGACTAACATTTTTAACTGAACAAAAAGACTGGCAGATACTCAGTTACCTCGTGGGTTTGACAGGAGCTGCTGGGTCAACCTGTGTCTCCAGCTCCAGAGTCGCTGCTGCAGGTATCTGCAACTCGGGCTGGTGTAGGGGAAGAGCAGAGGGCCAGGCTTATTGCACTGGAAGGAAAGGGCAAAAGTAGATAGAAAATCAAGTCCTGCTGGTTTTGCTGCTCATGGAATAAACTTCTATTCTTGGAATGGCAGAGCAGCCCCACACGACACTTCTTCTCAGGGTGAGATCCCTCTCACCGATGTAATTTTCAAATGAGGTATCAGTTTGGCTCGTGTGCCTGTTTTAATTCTTTTTGTCTGCATTGCAGAAGACTTATTAAAATAATGATGAGCGATTCTAGGAGTTTCTTTCATTTTACAATCATCTATTGAATATATATATACACATATAT
>NW_009745033.1:0-715 GCF_000703405.1 Apaloderma vittatum | reverse complement strand
TGGGACCCATGAGGAGACGGACGGGGAGCTGCCTGCAGCCCTGCCCCGGGTGCCTGCAGCAAACAGCTGCCAATAAAGGCCTGAATTTAAGCATTTCAGGTTAAGGATTTTCAGTAGGAGGCTCTTCTGCGCCGACAGTTATGAATCTTCAAGGCTCTGTAGACATTTCTATCAGTGCTGGCCATCACTCAGATGCTTGCAAACAATGACTAACAGGAGCCCACACATAGCTCTGGTGAAGCACGCCGCCGCGCTTGCCATCCCTCGCGAGCCGCCCGGCTGGCTGGGTCACACTACGTCTGGCCACGGGGATGGCTGCCCTCTGAGCAAGAGACGGTTTGTACCAAAGGGAGGCATGCACATGCTTGCTTTAAACACAAGTAACTCATATTCCAGCCCCAGGACCAGCTGCAAGCCTTACCCCACTACTTGGCACGCACGTGGCCAGGTAGCCAGCATGGAAATGCATTCTGTCATGAAGAGGCTCTTTGGGGCACCCAAGCTGACAAGATCAGAGAAAACTTGGGTCAGTCACACCTCTGATGGCAGCTCTGACAGCGTATGAGTCACTGGGAAAAGATGAGAGGAGAGTTCTCTTCTGTTTTAATGAATGAATACAGTCTAGGATTTTTCTAGGGTGTGGAAAAACGATAAGGTTTAAGCCCTGTCTGTGTAGCTTTCAGGTCTACCTAGTGCTCCCAGCACATTCCTACAA
>NW_009745032.1:0-713 GCF_000703405.1 Apaloderma vittatum | reverse complement strand
GCTAGGAATATGCATTCTTCAGAAACCCATGATGCCTAAGGATTGTTTCCTTTTTGTTACTTGGTGGGGACATGGCTGATATTTTGTCAATCATGTCCTTTGGGACCTAGTGATGCCTATCTTGCCATTGGATTCCCCAACACTGGGTCTCTTGTGCAGGTCCCTTAACCTTACTTCTTTTTATAACAAATCTGCCATCTAAAAAAAATCTCTGTTTTCTTACCTTTCTCACTTGGCTACCTTCAGCTCCAGTTCATACTAAAATTCTAACATGGCCGGCACAGAAGCACTCATGAGTTGCATAACTTCATTTAGGCCACTATAGTCTACTGTAAATCTCCATTTTCTGTTAGACTTGTGCACAGGCCATATAGCAGTTAAAGCATGAGCAAGCCTTGCTGATCACTCCTTGACTCTCTAGTTGACAGATCAGCTCATGGATGGGAACCACAGAGTCTTGGTTGGTACTATATTACTGTTGATGCACTGGTTTAGGAGCACTTGGTACCTGTTGGTCTTCAACCTTCAGCAGCCCCAAAGCAGTGGAATCCTCTGAAAGTTTGGGCAAGATAAGACAGCTGATCAATGTCCTTGGTCTCTACAGCTGCTATACCAAAGGCCCATTGATACCCTCTTGGTTCCTTAAAATACTCTTACTTGAGGAAACCTGTGCCATGGATGCATGGGGCATGTGGACCAGTCACTATAGGGTG
>NW_009745031.1:0-713 GCF_000703405.1 Apaloderma vittatum | reverse complement strand
TGCTGAATTAGAGTAGCTTAAAATACCAAATAGGAAAAGTTACAGTTTTTCAATTCACTCGTCTAATCTGGCTTTCAGACTATTTTATTAGATGATTTACAGGGAGGGGGATATGCATATTCCCTGGTGTTCTGTAGCGTATTTTTACAGTATCAATTTCCTGATCCTCCTTTTCCTCTTCCTACATTCTCTCTCTCCCTTTCCAAACCACCGTAGGATCTTTGGACAGACATTATATGATGAACAGTCAGTCAGATGATGAAAAGCCATCTGATTTTTCAGATGTGGTGGCAGTTATCACAGCTTAATGTCCATCTCTCAGTTACTGCCACTCACAAGTTTGTGGAGGTGCTTGCAAATAATTTATTTTTAATATACTGTGTGTTAAAATCAAATCCTGACATTTAGAGCTAGTGGGCTGAAAGCATTCAGAATTCTTCCCACTACAGGAATAAGATCTACCTTTGTGTGAAGTATCACAGGCATATGAGAGATGGATCTCTGAAAACTCGTAGGTTTCTATCTAACTGATTGCAACAAAATTAAAGGTTGATGCTTGATAGTACTGCATTTAAAACTAACCATAAAACTAGTTGTTAAAATTCAATTTCTTGTACTATCTGCTCAGGATTTGTACGAAGCAGGCTCTGCATAAATCGCACCCCATTATCTTTGTCTACGGGTATAATACTCATCTTAATCACATTCCTGCC
>NW_009745030.1:0-712 GCF_000703405.1 Apaloderma vittatum | reverse complement strand
CAGTTCAGGATGAGTCTTAGTCACTCCTAAGGCTACAGTCCCCTGAAACCTGACATCTAGATTCAGTACAGTGACAGGTAAAAAACATCAGAAAGGGGTCTGGAAATCTGAGTGTGTTGTGTTGTCTCCAGTAAAAGTAGGTGTGAAATTCTGGCATTTCTAAATAGAAGCACACTGTAGAAAGAGACAGCTCACATCAGCTTAGCTTGTAGTTGCCTAAAACTAGCAAACAAGGAAAATGGGACTGTATTTTTAATTGCATTTAATTGCACCATTTCTTAAGACTGTCTGTAAGTAAATTTGATCTTCCAATTAACAATCTTCTTCAATATTTCTGAAAATTAGTCGCCAAAGAAAACATTCAGAGACACATAAAATCATGCTTCTAAAATAACATATATTTTTGAGGGACACATATCAACTATTTGTGGACATTGCCCTGTGCAACCTTCTCTAACTGGACCCAATCCAACTGGAGTGGGATTAGGGGTGGGATTTGTGGTGGAAGTAGTATATGGTTTGACCTCCAGATGCCTCCTCCAACCCAACTTGTTGTGTGATTCTAAGACTAAACATGCCTCTGTAGCCCATTGTTCAAGAAATTTGCCTAGGAAAGAGCAATCCCGAGTTCTAACTACAATTCTCCAATTTCTGTTTAAATTAAAATATTTAAATGTAAAATACACATTTGTTATAAAACTAGAGAAAGAAA
>NW_009745029.1:0-711 GCF_000703405.1 Apaloderma vittatum | reverse complement strand
TCCATTTCTCACAGAAATCCCACCCAACTAGAGAGCATTAGTTTTCTCTCGTTTGTGCTGCATGGTTTTATTGAGGAGCAGAACCTCTACCCACTGTGCTGCTGAGGAGTCAGCTTTGCTGTGCTGCACATGGGTACATAGAGCTGATTTACAACAACTATGACATTAGCAAGGAGTATCAGATGTAATCCACTTTTAATGGAAAAGTTCAGTATATGCAACTCTGTCTCTCAAGAACACCAGTTGCAGAAGAGAGACATACCCTGTCCTTTTAATATTTTAAGTGGGTTGTATTTTTCCACCATCTCATCTGTTAAGTGTTCTTTTTAGGAGCAGAAATCCTCATCTCTATAACTGAAACTGTGAGGAATTTTGAGACAGGCGAGGCAAAGGGCTCAGCTCTCTGTGGCTTAGGACAGTAGGATGTCACATTCCCTGTGCTTTCCTTTGTGTTACCTCAATGTTAACTCACACATAAATTACTCATTAAAAAAGCCCATTAAATGACTGGACTGTGATGAAAGCCAGAGAGTCCTGTTTCAAAGGCAAGTTTGGGAACTCTTCTTTTTCCAGGACAGACATGTAGTTCTGATAGAGAGAGCACGAATAAACCTTCAACACAGAGAAGCCAAGGCCTGAGAGAGCAGAGTGCCGACCCTCAAGGAACGGCTCAGCACTCCCTGGGGTCCTATGGCAGGACCTATGAGCCTT
>NW_009745028.1:0-711 GCF_000703405.1 Apaloderma vittatum | reverse complement strand
AATATTATCTTTCAGTGATGGCACTGAAGAGTGAGATTCAAAGTTTAATGGTCCCCAGTCAACTTTCAGGAAAAATGAACTATCAATATAGCAATACTTCAATAAAATAATTGCTGTGGCAGATATTAATGAGTCTTATGTATGTTTTATTTCATAAGACATACACCTATCTTTCAGTTGTACTGTGATTGTGGTTATTTAGTTCTCTTAACATTAGCAGATGGGACACAATGGTTTGGAAGAAGGAGCACTGGATTCATATTTTAGCATATAATTTTAGGATATATCATTTCCATATTTGTTACCTCCTATGGCTCTTGATTCATAGTGCTTTTAACCTACGAGGGACTATTGTGATCATCTAGACGGATTTCTTGCAGAACATGGACTATATAATCTGTAATTCACGTCTCAAATCATTAACGTCTGTCTGTGCTATGAAACATCTTTCAGGGCAAGTATCTTGCCATATTCTTTCTTCTTTTCACCTGTACCTGTTTCCTTTGCTTCCCCCTCTTGTTCCTCTGAAAAAAATGTCTATTTTCATCCTACACCTCCTAGCAACATTTATTCTTAAATCTCACTTAAAAACCAAAAGCATCTTATTAGATACTGCGTAGGACAGTCATAGATACATTTATTTTTTGAGCTCCTGCTCTGTACCAACTCTGACCACTTGCTGACGTGACAGTCATAATCTAGCTCATGCAT
>NW_009745027.1:0-712 GCF_000703405.1 Apaloderma vittatum | reverse complement strand
TCCATCTTTAATTCTTTGCACCAAGATGTGTCTGAATTTATGAGGACCTGAGACTCCTGTGTCTGCTCTTGCTGAAAAAAACCAAAAGACAGGACGTCTTGCCCCAGGTCTGGTGTCAAGAGCATTTGGAGGATATAGGAGGGAGTGAATAATATTCTTCCAAGCAGGTCATAAGATCATGCTCTGTCTGAGGGGAAGGTTGGCCAGTCCTTGACTTGTATCTTAGGGAAATGAATGATTTTGGAGTTCACAGTCATCTGAGTTTTTTTCGTTTCTCTGTGAGGGCAACTGTAATTGGGTTTGTGTCTAAAACCTGTGGTTGTGCAGTTCACCTGCTCTGTCAGTAGCCTGGGGAGAGCCTCTACAGACCCCAGGGCTTACAGTCTTCTGTCTACAGGTTTTGTCCTTCTGGCCACACCTTGTTCGTAATAGCTGAACAAGCTGCTGGGGTGGGGGGACAAGGCCAAAGGTGAAGTAATGACTCTGTTGAAGCAAATTAGAGAATCAGAGTAATAATTTGTTTTATAC
Organism: Apaloderma vittatum; assembly: GCF_000703405.1. Taxonomy (NCBI): domain Eukaryota; kingdom Metazoa; phylum Chordata; class Aves; order Trogoniformes; family Trogonidae; genus Apaloderma; species Apaloderma vittatum. Next base: position 184 of record NW_009745027.1, on the reverse strand, counting down.
TGAGCTGTGGTGATATAAACAAACACAGTTCTGGAGGTAAGCAGGAAAATAATTAATCAATACTTTGTCATCTATATGCCTGAAATTAGAGTATGAAACAAAGAGACTTTTGTGCAGTCCCCTGAGATTTGGGAACATGTCTTTATAAGGTGTTACAGAAACAGTTTAAGGTACGTGTGAAACA
>NW_009745026.1:0-685 GCF_000703405.1 Apaloderma vittatum | reverse complement strand
CGTACTTATGTGGCCTTCATACTGTAACAAAAGATGCTTCCTTTTCACTACTTCCTGTGTTTCTTGCCATCTTGATTTGAAGCCTTTTGTGTCTTTGTGGAACAGTACCTCTCTGTGGTAATTTGCATAACCAAAGCGCATGCAGGTGACAAGTAGGAAAAACAACCAGACTAGTGAGCGGGTAGTGTGTTCTGACTCACAACCTCCAAAGCTGGACAGGGATTGCTTGAGACCGCAGTGTATTGCTGGGAGGCCTAGGCAGTGTTAGTACCCAAAACTGTTTCAGATTCCTTGTCAGCAGAAAACGTGGTGGCCCCCTTTTTTTTCCTTTCTGCTGAGAGATGGGTCAGGGAGAAGCTTCCTAGAACCGGGGCTGCAATAGTCACCTCCCTGTTTCTGTCAAACACTACAGGCTTGATTGGCAGCTGCACCAACTCCAGCTATGAGGACATGGGACGCTCTGCAGCAGTGGCAAAACAGGCACTAAAACATGGATTGAAGTGCAAATCTAAGTTCACAATCACGCCAGGCTCAGAGCAGATCCGTGCCACCATCGAAAGAGACGGTTATGTGAGTATGGCTGCTCTTTACACTTCCAAACAGTCAGTGTTAAACTCTTTTCCAGACAGTCCTCAGGAGTCTGGACATACCTAATGGAAACCTCTTAAACTTTGTCTTCACATAT
>NW_009745025.1:0-679 GCF_000703405.1 Apaloderma vittatum | reverse complement strand
GCCTTGCTTTCTTCCAACCGCACACATGTGCGAAACAAGTTTTTTGGATGCAGAAAAATGACTACTGAAGAGTATTTTGAAAATTAAACAGGATTAGGGCTTTAAGATGTCAAATAAATGGAATCTAGTACACTGAATTCTAATATTTGATGAGTAAAAGTAGACAATTTGGTGTTTGATCTGACAAAATATAACACTCCACAGAAGTAAATGGAATAAAAATACATGCCTAAAATTCAGGTTTAAGTGGTCTCTTGTATTGGATTTGAGTAAAGGGCTTCATTAGCTAAACATCCATTAATCACCTTTTCACTGTTATCAAGTACTACGCTAGAAGATTCCAAAAAACTGCTTTTCTTGTATGATTTTATAGATAAATACATCGTCTTTTACATCAAGAATGCTGCTTGTATCTTCCATTTGTCTCTAACAGTTCAGACCACCCATTAATACACCTTTTTAACAACCTTGCACTGTGCCTGTTATGATTTAACTTTCACAGAACTTGCACTAATTTTACTGATGGCGCATTATTATTAAAAACGTCTTCTCTTCACTAGAATTATAAAGAACCCTCATATTAAATTCCCATTTTACTATTCACCCATCAAACCCCTATTTGTTGTAAAAGACTTAGTAGTAAAAAAAAGTATTTGAGTGTTTAAAAGGAATTTTGCAT
>NW_009745024.1:0-700 GCF_000703405.1 Apaloderma vittatum | reverse complement strand
CATATTTGGAAACAACAGCTCACTAGGCACTCTATTGAGAAATATACACAAGGTATATAAAATTGACTATAAACCCGCAAAATCTTACTTGTCTCGGATGACTTTGTGTAAAGATCAAATTTCAAATAACCTTTTAAAGGACTTGTCCAAAAAAAGGTAACACTCTTTAAAACACATAACACACAATATAAGCAGTGGTGAACAGCAGCACTGGAATAGGTTGAGAAGATCTCAGCATTAATGAGGATTTTTCTTCACTAAAACCTCTGGAAAGAGCTTTTATTTCCCTCATTAGATGTAGAAATAAGTCACTGTCAGATACATATTCTAGGGCTAACTTTGTTTTAATTAATATAAATACTTCTTTATTTATTTTTGTTTTAAAATAAGAAAAAACATTTCAACACAATTCAATAACTATGAAATCTATTCCATGCAATCTCTTTTAATGACTTAGTGTTGCATAACAGTTGGCTCCTACAGAATTTTAACAATTTTTAGGAACTTACGTGTATGATTTTCCAGAACCAGTCTGCCCGTAAGCAAAAAGACAAGTGTTATATCCTTCAAAGGCTCTTTCTAGTAGCGGCACTGCCAAAGTTTCATATATCATTGCTTGGCTTGCAAAATTAGGATGACACTCATCAAAAGACCAAAAAGAGAAGTCATAACTGAAGCTGTAAACTTGGTTTGTGGCTGG
>NW_009745023.1:0-711 GCF_000703405.1 Apaloderma vittatum | reverse complement strand
AAAGGAGGGTCAGCGATGGGATCGGAACAGGCTACTCATGGCTTTGTCCAGTCAGGTCTTGAAAACCAAGATGCTGATCGGACCACTTCTCTCCTGGAAACGTGCTCAGTTGCTTGGCCATCCTCGTGGGGAAAAAGCTTTTCCTTAAAGCTTTTCCTTAAACCTCTGTCAGAGGTTTTCACCTCTGTTCCTTCACTTTACATCTGCTGTCTCTCGTTCTCCTGCCAGGCACCTCTGGCTGCTGTATGGTGCCCTTGGTGTTGTTTCTTCCCCAGCCTGAACTAGCCCAGCTCCCTCAGCCTTTCCCCACAGGCCAAGTGTTTCAGCCCCCAACCACCCTGGTGGTTTCTGCTGAGCTCATTTCAGGTTATCCGCGTCTTTCTTGTATGGGGGGCAGGATTGGATGGAGATCTCCAGATGCAGTCTAACCAGCACTGAGTAGAGGAGGACAACGACTCCCCTCAATCTGGGGTCTGAGCAACTGTTGATACATCTCCGGACACTCTTGGCCTTTCTTGTCGCCAAGGCACATCACTGGCTGGCTGCTGGGATCCCCAGCCCCTTTTTGGCAGAGCTGCTCGCTGGCCAGTCAGTCGCCAGCCTGTTCTGTGGCTAAGGCATCTCCTTCCCAAGCGCAGGACGCTGCATGTGTCCTTACTGAATTTCATAAGGCTGCTGTTGACTTTTTCCTTCAGGTGTCTGAGGTCTGCT
>NW_009745022.1:0-711 GCF_000703405.1 Apaloderma vittatum | reverse complement strand
TAGAGGCCGGCCCAGCCCTAACCTACGACAAAATGTAAGCCTGAACCCAACCCAAAATCATCTCTTTGGGCTCAAGGCTTGAAAAAATTCAAAAGACAGAAAATTCCACCCTCTACTATTCTTTTTTCTCAGTTTCAAGCAGAAGTCTGATGTGGACAGATAGGACTTGCAGCTCTGTTCCAGACTGCTGACTTGTACCTCAGCTGCACTCCTAGTACAATTTTTCAAAATTTATTAGAAAGTCAGCTGAGAAGTCATATCTAGAACTGCTCAAACTTTGTACACCATGAGGACAGCTCAGATTTGTCACTATCCTGAGCTTGGGTTATTCATTCTCTAATCTGGTATTTGTAGAAAATGAAGCTATTCAGTGTTTCGAGTCTTCTTCAAAGATTGTACAAATAGAGTTTGACTATCACTGTAAAGCTTCTGAATATTTGGAAATACTGTGATGGGAATAGTTTATTGGAACACTTAAATTTTGAGGAACACAGTTCTCCTAAAAACTTTATCTCAAATCATTAACAGCAGACACAATATCTACAATCTCCATCAGAGTATGATTCATGTTCCTGTCAGGTATCAGAACAAGGCAATATTATTGTTTATAATTAAAGTGCTTGCTAATCTTATTTGTAGAAGGAATTGAAAATTTTTCTACAAAGTGGTTTTCCATTGCAAAACATTAATTTTGTTCAAAATAATAATAAT
>NW_009745021.1:0-700 GCF_000703405.1 Apaloderma vittatum | reverse complement strand
TCTTTTCCAATCTAAATGATTTTATGATTCTATGAATATAATGGAACTTTTCAAATTTGACAAAATGCCAAGCAGGAATCAGAATGGCTTCTCAGCTCCTGATGTAGACATTTATGTACGGCGTGTTATGAAAGCTGTTTTATATGGCACAAGATTACCCAATAAACTGCCCAAACCAAGCTGGGAAACCTTAAGGCTTTCACATCCAAGTTGCCTACCATATAAAGGCTCCAGAAAGACAACGTTAATTTTTCACTTTGCCACTTTCAAAAACGGACAAATGAGTATTCACACTCTGATACTTTGGGAGGAAGAATCACGTTAGAGAGGACAGCATGACACAGTTGGGAAGGCTGACTTGAGTGAGCTGTGATGATGTCAGGATTGACCTTGCAGAATAGGAATCACTTTGGAGCCCTGCTTCCTTCTGGGCTTAGTTCCAATCCCAGACAATACAGCAAAGATATGAACTTGAAAGTGCCAGTCTGCAGAAACATATAATTGTGGTTGTGTTCTCCAGAGATCTGTCCTTCAGCTGAGGTTTCACATATGCTACAGGTATGGTAAGGAAAGAAGATAAGCAGGAACTCTGCTGCTCGGGAAACAGATTTCAGCAGATGCCCTGCAGCCATAGGATATGCTGCCAGGGTGACAGTAAGTCTGTGCCTTGAAATCACAGAATGTTAGGGGTTGGAAGGGA
>NW_009745020.1:0-710 GCF_000703405.1 Apaloderma vittatum | reverse complement strand
TGTAGTCAGCACAAAAACATTCTCAGAACGTATCGGGGAACCTGACAAATCAAATTGCTCTGCTGGTTGTACCATCGTGTTGTGAGACACACAAAATAACTAGGTTTAGAGAAACCCATTTTCCTTCTTGGGCTTCCTGTTTGTATCTCAGAAAGGGTTTACAATGTTTGTTGAAATACAAAATTGGAAATAAAACTGCTTATTACGTAGGACCTTGAGTTTGGAGAAGACAGGATTGTATTCTTTCTTACCCACAGAAATGTCAGCCGACTTCAGAGCAACAGTAATCTGCTTATCCCAGGGGGAATACATGGTAGAGGTTGTATTGCTGCTCTCCCGCCAGATCGGTTTTGATGTTTCCTGACACATAGATGTGTTGCAAGAAGATTCCTTTAAAAGCGGTCTTCTGACAGATCCGAGTCTGGAGCATGCTTTTGCTTAATTGTATCCATTAAAATATGTCAGATTCTTGACACTCTGCCTTCTTGTTGCAGGACAATCCTCCGTATGATAAAGGAGCCTTCAGAATCGAAATCAACTTCCCAGCAGAATATCCATTCAAACCTCCTAAGATTACATTTAAAACAAAGATCTATCACCCTAACATTGATGAAAAGGGGCAGGTTTGTCTGCCGGTAATTAGTGCTGAAAACTGGAAGCCAGCAACCAAAACTGACCAAGGTAGGACTCCATGTGGAGAAAGAACGGGC
>NW_009745019.1:0-710 GCF_000703405.1 Apaloderma vittatum | reverse complement strand
AAGTCCACCCTTCTGTCCAAGACCAGCAGCAGCAACTGAAGGGGACAGTTCTCTACTAAGCTCAACCTGGGGCCAAGGCTTTCTGGCCTCTGCTTCTTTAAAGAAGTGATGGGAAACAGCGATGACAAACCAACAGTGCCTGCAACTTCCCAGGCACGAGCAATGCTCTGCTGCGACTCAGGGCTCCTTGTCTCTCGCCTGGCCTGGCAGGAGTCTGCAAAAGGCTCACAGCTGAAAGCAAACACCCGAAGTGGTGGTCTCCAGAGAGCATTGTCCAACCTGTCGGGGAGGGAAGGAATGAATCAGAAAAGCCAGTCAATCCATATCCATTTTGATTTCATTTCCCTCCTCCTGCTGCTGTGTGATACCAGCAATCCTACTCAAAGCAGAAAGCATGAAATTACTAATAATTTGCCAGTGTTGCTAGTTAAGACTTGCCTGCCAGTGCCTGCTAGCAAAGCAGAGATCTCCCCGTGTTGGTGCTGTCTCTGTGGTGCCAGCCGGGCTGGCTAAGTCAAATGTTGTCATTGGTGCCCTCTTGCATGTCCCTGGGAAAGCTGCCCTGATTTGCAGGGGCTCAAGCCTGATGGCGAAACAGCTCCTGAGCTGTCACACCTCGCCGCTGAGTGTGTTAAGGTGTTGTCCTCTCCAGCTCATTTCAATAGATTTAAATGACAGGACACGGCTGTTTGGAGCGCTGTTGCCCGCGG
>NW_009745018.1:0-711 GCF_000703405.1 Apaloderma vittatum | reverse complement strand
TCTTCCAAAATCGATGGTTCTTTGTTAAGGTAACGGAAACAGAAGTAGATGACTAGCTTCCGAAACAACATGGGGACCGAGGCATTCTGCTGATAGGAAGGCAAATGAAAGTCTAGCCCCTGTAGCCCTGGATAAAGTAAGATCTGAGCACGTACTTTTGGGAGATCTCTCTTATTCAGCAGCATTTGGCAAATAACCGTAGCAAAATTAGCTCCACAGCTGTCGCCGCTAATGATGATGAGAGCAGGATCCACATGATACTCTTCTAGATGTCTCATGAAGTACAAGGTGGCATTGAGACAGTCGAAATACTGCCCGGGGTATGGGTGCTCAGGAGCCAAACGATAACTGAAATGTCAAAGATACCGTGGTTATTGTCGAAGCAATTATAAAAATTTTGTTGGCATTGTTTGTGATTAGCCTGTATGGTGGTTATGGTGTGGTTTTGTCTAAATTTTAAAGAATATATTTGTTTTTAACTAGAGTTGATTGGAAAGACAATGTCATGGAGTTACAGCTATGTTAGATTGCTTTGCCTGTAAGCACATATCTAAATTAAATTAAAGGCTAAAGCAAAAAATAGGGAGCACAATGTAAATCAGGAACTACTTCCAGTGTATTTTTCAGAAATCTTTCAACTATGAACCGTGTTACCATAAATACTTCTATGTAGAAGTGGCACTTACCCAACAGACACAACCACTGAGTTGC
>NW_009745017.1:0-710 GCF_000703405.1 Apaloderma vittatum | reverse complement strand
TTACTAATCCTCACTTCTTCAGTTCCTTCCACTTGACCTAATGCTATTGAAAGCCACTAGAAGGACACATGAGATATGGCTAACATTCAATAAATTAAGATTGAAAACAGCTACTTCTGTTCATAGAAGATAGTGAAACGCTTGCCCAGTCAGCAGCAACCCAAGGGAAATGACATACTCTGTGCTTTTCTATAAAAAGTTGTCTCCTTCCCATTTTTGCTGTGCCTTTCAAGCGGGAATTTGATTCACTGCCTCATTCTAGAAGTAAGCGTCCACGAACGTATTGATGAGAAAATACGACACAATGCCTTTAAAGCCTACAACATATCTTGCACTTTTTGAGAATATGATCATAGTTTTCATTCAGATTGCTAAGAAAGTAAACAGCTTATTTTTGTCTATTAACAAACGTAATTTAATGAATTCTATTACCTTTATTGCATGCTTCCAGTAACCAGTAGTCCTTGTGGATAACCCAAGAGTAGAGATAGCATGACTTGCATATTCTTCAGCAGAAGGAAAAAAGAAAGATCTCTTTGATGCAACACTGCTGCATGCTACCATTTTTGTAGCTATTACGAATGGGGTTAAACTCTGAATAAAAATTCCTTTTGAGGCGTACTCATAATGTAGTGCTCTACTGAAATAGTCCAAGTAGATCTAGAAAGACAAAAGCAGGAAGAAAGATCTTTTTCTTTCTTTTCTTTTTT
>NW_009745016.1:0-710 GCF_000703405.1 Apaloderma vittatum | reverse complement strand
CAGGAGAATGGACATTTCTGTTGTCAAAAAGACTGCACTGGTTTCCACTAAATCTTTCATATCTGTTCATAAGATTAAATTTACCTTGTAAAAATTAAAACCTTTACATTTAAATTCAGCTGTAAGATGAAAACTGCCCATAGGAGTAATACCTTCTGACTTAGCTGATCTATTCCTTGTGTGTATTCAGAGCCAAATCAGTTTAGTGACAAATAAGCTTTACCACTTCATGTGCCATATGAAATCAACATGGCTGTAAAAGAACAAGCTGGATTCTGTTTCTTTTGAGGTAGGATTGAGGGAACTGTTTACTATCACCTAATCTGGTATTTATGTCTGTCTCACTGAAGAATAGGTTGTATAATTGATGGTGAGATTCTAATGGGTTCTGCAGAGCCTTTACAGTAAAAATAAAAACCCATTGAGATAATACACAATCTGGAAAGCCCTCCAGCTTCAACCACAAAGCCGGGAATTAGAAAGCAAGTATTGTAGGTTGAGGATATTGGATTTGGAGCCATTGATGCGCACCACACAGAAGCCCATGGTGCCATTTCAGTAGTCCTTGTCCACAAAAGAGTAAGTACAACCTTTAGTGTCTTGAAGTCCTTTAGACAGCGAGCCAAGAATCTCTTTGGGTGGTTGACTCACTAGTAAAGCTGGTATTTAGCCTTTGATAGCTCCTCTTGCGAGCCACCCTGAGTTTTTTG
>NW_009745015.1:0-704 GCF_000703405.1 Apaloderma vittatum | reverse complement strand
AAAGTCTCCCTGACTTCTCAAGCCTATTAAAGTAAAAATGAGATCGAGTCTTTGGTGGATCTGGTGACAACCTGCTTACGGTTCACAGGGTACTTATTCAGAGCATGCAACATGCAGAAGTACCAAAAATCCCTCCAAGAAAAGGGTGTTAGCACATTCCCATCAATTAATGAGACTTCTCATGGAGGTAAAAGGACTGAGTTTGAGCTTTCATTATTATTCACACAGCTATAGTTACATAAGTCATAAGTAATGACAACGCAGAACGCGAATGGTGGCATTTATCTTGCAAACAGGTCTATTCCTTGCTCCTCGCTCTTCAGATTTATTAAATAGATTTATCTAACAAGCATATCTACGTTTCTTTTTGTTCCCCCTCAATTTAAGCATTGTGACATCCTGCACATTACTCTGATATAGTGGCTAATCTCAGGTGTGTTGGGAGAGAAAAAGGCAATAAAAATCCACGGCTTCTCAGTCCACAACAAGTGCTGCTAGTGCCGAGTGCTGTATTCAGCCCACATGTGTGTTAATAAAAAAGTCAAAATAGGGCTTTGTGGTTTCTCTTTTTCCTTCAGTATTTGAAGTTCATTTCATGCTGTTGGCTACTCTTTTAAAAGGTATTTTTCTGCAATTAACTAAGTGGTGATGCCATGTTATTTATGTCAGGGGCTGCCATATTTAATAGACAAAACCAAGCCTTA
>NW_009745014.1:0-696 GCF_000703405.1 Apaloderma vittatum | reverse complement strand
AGCCTGGGAGCAGACAACCACCCACGGGGGAGATGAAGATTCACACGTAAACCTGTCTCTATTCTGTCTTTTTTCTCTAGCTCCTTGGCGTTGTCTTTATTTATAAATTAAATATTATGGGCTTTATTCTAAACAGCCTTGGGTTTTGGATGTAAAAACCTCTTCTTACTTCTTTGGAAAGTGTCAGATTCAAGACTTCATCATATCTGCACAGACTTTAATCTTTGGCCAGAAGGGCTGAAAGATTCTTCTTGTTCCTAAGATCAAGGGGCTGGCATTCCAATTTCTGCCTCACTGTCCTAGCAAAGGCTTCCTGGAAGCTCTGTTAGGAGGTCACGGCATTAAAACACACCCTCAAACCAGCAGCTGGGAAACACCCCGTGTCACAGACAACCTCCTCCTTCAACACGGTGCCTCTGGACAACTCAACGGGAGCGGGAGACTGGAAACCATGAGGAGACTGAGAACTTACTGCCACTTGCCTGGGGTGCTGAAATAGGAGTAAGAGTTTTCACAGGCTGCAGAACAAATTTGCGATGAAGTCTCCCATCTACTGAATCTCTGGGCTCAAACCAGAGACCTCAGCATGGCCCACAGCAGGGCAGCGGGGTCCCCTGCAAATGGCTGGGCTCAGGGAGAGGGTGGAAGAGCTTGTACCTCGATTAAATGTGAATGGCTTCATGCAGGAATATCTGG
>NW_009745013.1:0-709 GCF_000703405.1 Apaloderma vittatum | reverse complement strand
AAGCTGCAACTTTATTTCAGCCTGTGCTGTAACAGAAGTTGATGGTTTTGAAATTGCTACTTAAATAGTCTTTTTGTAAATACACAGACTGAGTTTGTAGCAAACACGGAATTTTCAGTCACCTACCTGCTTTGGAAGTGTGAATCTGCTAACAAATACACTGTGTTCTGTGCCTCTATTGTAGCATGTTTAGTGCATTATGTTTCTCAGTAATAACTAACACTACTTAACCAGAAGGTCAATCAATAGTACTGAAAAAGGGACTCTAAGAAGTAACTTAGTTTAGAAAAATCTAGTGTTTTTATTTCAGGGTATATTGCTACTTGCTTCTACCCACCCTTTACTTTTGGTGAATTGAAATTGAAACAAAGCAACAACAAAAGTGCATCTGGAGATGTGTTAAACCCTTTGGATTTTCTTGATAGGGAACAGGTGGATTAGACTTTTGGTCATGGCTGGCATGGAGCTTGTTTTTTTCATTGCAGCCAGTATAGTGCTCTAGTTCAGATTTCTGACAAAAACTGTGATGTTAACATACCAGCATTTTAGGTGAGCAGTGCCTACACAATGTTAAGGCCTTCTCAGGTTCTCCTTCTGGCTGCCTTTAGCAAGTAGGTGGGACACGAGGGAACCCCACCAGGAAAGCTGACCCAACTTGCTGGGAAGTTGCTCCATGCCAGGTAGCAGCAAGGTGGCCACTGCACAGGGA
>NW_009745012.1:0-709 GCF_000703405.1 Apaloderma vittatum | reverse complement strand
GGCAACCAAGGAGAGGTTTTGGCAAGTCCTTGTTCAGTCTCAGTTTTATTTATAGAAATCAGTAAAGTTCACAAGCCAGTGTGATCTGTGCTGGGAGTGTTTTCTGAAGATTCTTCTTTTGATGGCGGCAGCCTTTGTTCTTGCCTCGCTTTGTTATCCGCGGGGGTTGCCGTTGCTTTGATGCCGCTCCCTGTCCAAACGCGGCCAAGACGGGTATTTCTGTTACCGTGTCTGAAGCGTGTCCGTCTGCAGCCTCTGGGAAGCAGAAAGCCTTTCCATATCAAGTGGCTCAAGGATTGACTGAGCTGATATTTACAGAAACATCAGGACTTTTGGATGGCAACTGCTTGAATCTGCTTCACGTACCAGCTCTGTTCTTGGACTTCTCTCCCTTATCTTTTCCTTCTCTCTCTCTCTTTCCAGGTGGGTCTGGTCTTACTCCACACATAAATTATGGTAGAATAATTGATGGAGAAAAACCTTCGTATTCCGTTGGGGATTTTATTACGATTGAATGTTACCCAGGCTACACGTTACATGGTGAGGCTCGTATCCAGTATGTTGGAGAAAACCGCTGGACTCCTGGAGTGCCAACTTGCCAGTTAAGTAAGTATGAACTGCAAGAACTTCCACTAGAAGAAAAATACATGTAACAGCAGCTTTACTTCTCAGGGATGTTCCTGTATTGTCAGGAGAAATCATGTAATGC
>NW_009745011.1:0-709 GCF_000703405.1 Apaloderma vittatum | reverse complement strand
AAAGACCTCATGCTTTGGAAATGAAGAGGATAAATCCAAGGAAATAATCCAGCTGCTGCCATTGTGAAACTGAAAGGTCCTTTGTGTCAAAATGAAGAGTCTTTGAGAAAAATCTGGAAAACAGTTAAATCTGAAAAATGGGAGAAAGAGTAAGAAGCCCAGATTCTGAACACGATAGGAAATCAGATGGGGATAAAAATAGTGACTCCTATTATTCAGATGAAGATAATGCATCTCATTCATCTGGCCAGTTGCCAGCACTAAGCTATCCATCTACAAGCCAAGAAAAAAGAGACCACAAACCACAAACTTCAAACAGCCTTTTGCACTACCAAGGTAGGTAGATAGCAGAAGTTGCCACTTTATAGCTGCTCTAAAGAGTTAATTATCTTTGAAAGCTGAAATAAAACTGGGAAAACACTGTTACGAGACTCTACAAGTGAGGTTCATGTGAATTATGCTACAGATGGCAGGTAGAGTCTGACTGCTCCATTGAAAGCTGAAATTAACCTCTTCCTGCATATGGAGGACGTAAGGTGATTCTCAGAATTTGTATTTTTCTTAACAAATGAACATGATTCTTATGCTAGCCTTTTGTTGAATCATGCTGATGCTCTCTTGTCTTTGACAAAAGATATCTCTCTTGTTAGCTGATTGAACTTTACTGTGTAATACTGGGTACTTCCAGAAAACAGAGAAATTCAAAGAC
>NW_009745010.1:0-710 GCF_000703405.1 Apaloderma vittatum | reverse complement strand
ACACCCACTGTCCAACATGAAAGAAGCTTCAGTAATTCTGGTTATGAATTTCTAGAGCTGAACAAATATAACCTCTGAGAAGACATTCTGGAGATTTAAGAAAAAGACACTTTAAAGACCTATTTTAATTGGAAAAAAACATTTTTTCCATTATTTTCTTTTCAGTGCTTACTGAATAACTGCATAACCCCTCAAACCATTATTTTCCTAAATATTTTTCAGCTGCAGCTTTTCCATGCCATACACAGGAGCCTCTCTCAGGCAAAGTCTTCTGAAACAACTACAGCAGGAAGCACGTGCAATCTTCTAAATGTAGGACTGGCATCATAAATCCAGCTAATTCTCAGCCTGCAGAAACCAACTCACCAGAAGGAATCTTCCCCCTTTTCTTCTCGCTGCGCTCAAGCTTACTGTCATCTGGCCTGATTGCGCTCTACAAGTTTCACCTCTCAGGTCCCACAACACGGTGGGTTGTTCATTTGATTGTTTTTTAACAGCCTGTGCATATAAACAGCTTTCCACATTGCATATTTACAAATCACATTGTGCAAAATTCTGACCGACAAAACAGGAGTTAACGCAGCTCCCAAGGTCCCAAATTCCTGACAGCACCTGTGAAGCTATGAAATACCTGCGCTCCTGGCCAGGTGCAAGCAGCAACATTTCCACTTGCAACAAGTTAAGAAAACCACTTTTGCTAACCACAAAAT
>NW_009745009.1:0-696 GCF_000703405.1 Apaloderma vittatum | reverse complement strand
AGGATTTAATTGCCATAAATCAAAAGCGTTCAGTTAAACTGCCAGTTCCTCAGGTGGAAATGATTAGGAAAACACCTTTGATTAATCCCCACGACCTGGGGCTGATGGGAAACCAGTGTTAAAACCCACCAATGCCTCTGCTCGGCCACTGCTACACACAAGGCACCAGGACAAGAGGCATGACCCTAGAACAAAACACCTTCGCTGAAATTCATTAGAAAGCTGAGACATCGCCAGGACACGGGAAGCACGGCTCATCATCACCCGCGTTGCTCAAAATGCCAGGAATAAGGAGAGTGCCTCACCCAGAGCAAAACCAGATCTCCTGACCCCTTGGAGAGATGACAGCGTTTATCACCATAAATTACACGTATTTACACATATTTCTGGCGCGGAGTAATTCGCCCTTGCAGAAAGTCACCAGCCCCTCCAGCACTCCCTGCTTTCACGGGCGGCAACGGGCGCACAACAAAACTCCTCTCCAGTCACAGCCGAGTCCTTCTCAACGTCAGGCTGGCTGGAATTCTGAGGGGTGCGGGGAATTAATCCAACAATGACAAATCTGCTCCTGATCAGCCACGATTAGCTCCCACTTCCCCAGGAAAGCAGGGAATTACCGTGTGCACAAACTGCCGCCGATTTTAGTCGTCGTCAGAGAACGGGAGCGAAGGAGCTTGGGACAAACACGCCAGCCGT
>NW_009745008.1:0-707 GCF_000703405.1 Apaloderma vittatum | reverse complement strand
TCTCACATTTGGGCACTCAAATGCATTGTTGGGCAGGCATTGCCTAGGCAATCTCCTGACCGTGCTTCAGACCATCAGGTGCTCCCTTTTGCAGGAGCAGGGTCTATCCAACGCCAATCTCCTTCCCCTTTCTCAATCCAGGTTTCCCATAAGTAATGCACTCTCAGTAAATGTCACTGTGCAGATCTCTTCATCCCTCGAGGAACCAAATCTTCATCGTTACCCTAAAATCTGAGCCAGCATGGAGTGGGTGTATGGCTTTTTGGATTCTTATACGGGACGTGTTGGTTTGTCTCACGATAAGAAGTTCAGCCACTATCCATTTTAATCATCGTGCCAGATCCCAGCTGAACCCTGAGACTAGAGCATCCATCTGCCAGGTTGTCAGCTTCCCAAGGACGCTTAATTCTACAGCAACTTATCTGAGCCAGCATGAGTTATTCATGCTTCAAAAGCATGAGTAAGGATTTTACCCCCCAAGATAGCCTGTGAGGACTGAGGCATTGCCAAGGCAATCCCTCATTCCTCCCCTGTCACAGGAAATCCCAACTTGTACTCCCAGGCCAGGCATCCTCCTGGTTCTCTCTGACAAGTTCAACACTGACAGGTACAACAGGGACCACGGTGCTTTGGTTCCTCCCGTACACAAATCTCGGACAAATTAAGGCAAGTCCCATCACTGATGCGACTTCCACAATTTTCCAAAT
>NW_009745007.1:0-691 GCF_000703405.1 Apaloderma vittatum | reverse complement strand
CCCTTCCAACTCAAGCCATTCTATAATTCTACAATTCTGTGATTCTAGTGCTGCTGTTTACCCTGTAGTGGAGAGAGTATCTTCCTGTTGAGCATCACAGTTTTTATTTGGACTCTTTTGTCTCTGCATTCTAAGCTTCTCAAATAGCTGTTTCAAAGTGAAGCAGCAGGTGTATTGTAAACCATCTCACCACATAAAGATGATAACTGTCAAAGATTTGATACATCTCTGGAGAAACCTTGCTGTGTTAACAGACTCTCTATTTCCTAAATATAGTAATACAGGGTGTTTATGTATTTTAAAACACTTAAAGGTGACCAGTATAAAATTAGAATTGTCACCTTTGCAGGATATAGTAGAAAATACAGCAGAGATTTTTGTTTTTGATTTTTGCATCTATTACCTTGATGTTCTACACTACTAATGAATATTAGGTAAATGTAACATAATTACTAACAATTTTGTTTGGGATCCTAATTCTCCTTTGTATGGAGTGGAAAGTTCCTATTGTGCCAAACTTTCTTGAAGAAAGGGAGTTTGTTCCTGAAGGTGTTGTGACTACTTTGGTGAAAATCTTTTATAAAGGGCCAGTCCTACTAAAATATAGGCTATATGATATATAGGATATATGAGGAAAGGATAAGAAAGCTTACTAAGTGGCAGTAATACTTTGAAAGCACACAGTGTTGTA
>NW_009745006.1:0-703 GCF_000703405.1 Apaloderma vittatum | reverse complement strand
GTCTGTTCATCATTCCAAACTGGGCCAAGCATAGCCATGGGGACCTCCTTGGAAACAAAATGAAAATACAATGAGAGTTAGTTTTAGGGTTTGGGTTGAGAAAGTGAGAAAGCATACAAAATTAGAAAGCCTAAAGGTCCAGGGAAAACGTAGCTGTAAAAGGGATGCAAAGGGCAAATTGGCACTGCACCAACATAGATCTAACCACACCTTTTACCTCACAGCACAATGGTCATACCTCAGGGGCAAGCTGATATTACACTTATGATTAAGGTTAGGGTTCAGAGAGCTACAAAGACTAAATCTACAGGGAAACTGAGGCTCAGAGGGACATGCCAAGGGCCACACAGCACTGTATCAACATTCCTCTATTCAGACACCTCTAAAATAGGCCATCCATGGTCATAGGACCTCACCCTTGGCCCCCAAAATGGAAATACAGTGAGGATCAGGGTTAGGGTTCAGAGAGTCAGAAGGACTACACCTCCAGGGACACTGGGGCTGCAACAGGCATGCCAAGGGTAGCTCAGCACTGTATCAACATTACACCAACCATATCTTTCCATTCTGGTCCACCATGGTCTTAGGAACTCATCGTTGGACTCAACCTGAAAATACAGTTAGAATTAGGGTTAGGATTCAGAGAATCACAAGACCTACACTTCCAAGGACACTGGGGCTGCAACGGGCATGCCAAGGGTAG
>NW_009745005.1:0-705 GCF_000703405.1 Apaloderma vittatum | reverse complement strand
AAAACATACACAGGGAAGCAGATCCGATCTGAACAAGCACTAACCACACAGCGGGTTTTTTTCTCCTCTCAGTGAGGAATGAGCTAACTGAAACCATTTGATGAAACCAGTCATTTCAGAGGCAGACTAGGTGGCAAGGGAAGAACATGACTTTGTGGTTTTGGTGCCTTAAATCAATCCAGCCACCAGAGCCACCCCTCTTCACTCCAGAAAGCAGGCGCACCTCATCGATGGAGGATTCCTCTATGAGGCGTGGGGCATCCGCAGACAGGAGCCCATGAGTAGCCATCACAAAAATCTTGTAGGCTCCGCGCTCTTTCAGGATCTCTGCAGCAGCTACAAAGCTTTCCACATCATCGATGATGTCATCCTGAGAAGGAACAAAAATAACATCAAAACCAGAAGTTTACCTTGCCTGCAGGGCAGGAGTGGATCTGCAAGGTACTGCAGTTTGGGCCATGCACACAGCCAGAAAATAAACAACCTCTGTCACTTCAGCCGCTGCTGAGACGCAAGGACAGCCACGTGCAAGATTTAAATCTGTGAACACCAACTCCCTACTTTACAGACACTTTTGCTAGTGTGCGGAACAAATACTGTGTCTCAGAAACAAATTAGTCCTTACACATGCACAAACAGAGCTTCAGTAAGGTACTTTTTTTCATTGTGATGGTGGCTGCACGTTGATTACTTACACTGCAGCAC
>NW_009745004.1:0-708 GCF_000703405.1 Apaloderma vittatum | reverse complement strand
ATGTAAATGATGAAAGGGGTGACTAAGGGCAGGAGAACAAAGCAGAAGATTTGGGAAAGAACTGAGGTATTGGCAAAAGTTTAGACAGAAACAGATGTTGAATAAAACAATCTAAGAATAGATTTTGGGACAGAAATACTCATTTTTTTAAAAAAAAAATCAAACCAGATGTGATCCTATTCAAAATACGGATTGACTCAGTATACCCACCTGTTGAGATGACTTCTTGTTTTCAGGACAACTTATAAAGCTTACAGAGGGCGCGATGAGATTAACATCTTAGGTTTCTCCAGTAGTTCACATGGAATAACAGCTCTATCACTCTCCCCAATATCTAATACATGGACTTAAAGATCTTTCATAGGACTTGGGAAAGATGCATAGGAGAAGGAAGAGTTGATTATTTAGAATAGAGTCAATTACAGTCAAGTAAGCTATATCAAAACAACAGTAACAAAGCAAAACCATGATTATCTGTTGAACTTCAGCACCAAACTGTGTGTTTATGTCATCTTTAAACCCAACAGGTTCATCACCTTTACATTGTCTTGGGCCCCAGACTGTTGGCACTCTCTGAACGGATCATTACACACAGCTTCTTCTGTTACATTCCATGTCCAACAGATGCAACAGACTTCTAAAATGAAACAGTGCAACTCGAAATTTATATTTGAATTAATATTTGAATGAAAAAGGAAAAACAGATAA
>NW_009745003.1:0-695 GCF_000703405.1 Apaloderma vittatum | reverse complement strand
TGAAACATTCAAACACGTTTACATATGTATTTCCGTATTTCAGTCTTCACACCAAAAAATGACAGGCAAAATAATGTCCTTAAGTTATAAAAGGATGAAAGTTATCACAGAAAACTTAGAGCCTTTTGTAGTTTATTTCCTAAATTCCTCCAGACACTGTTTTTCCGTAGGTTGAAATCTGACTCAAAAATAAACCATTAGTACAACACAAACAGTAGCTCACAACACAGATCATTTGTCAGGGAAGTGAAAGACTTCTAGATCCCTCTACACTTTGCCATACTGAGCACTTGAAAACGATCTCACATGCACGAGAAGTTGCATTCTTGCATTATTTCGAATTTTATCCACATGAGCTAGCTGGAGAGTTTTTTGTCATAGCTAAGAAACAAATTAGCATCCTGCTCTTCTATTGTATAAAATCTTTCAGTTACATTTTAACTCTTCAGATGTCCCTGCTGCAAGGCCACTGGGGAGACAGGAACAGGAAAGTAAAAAACTCTTACTGATTCTTCCCTTCTAAGCAAGCAAACCAACAGAAAATAAGCAATAAAATCTGCAAACACTCACCTGAATCTTCTGTTCAGTGTTGTCAAAATTAGTCTGAAAGTGTGGCCCATTTCTGTCAGCCTGAAAATAACGATTCACATGAAGGTTAGCATTAATTCCAACCAGGCACTGTGCTCTTCAAAAGA
>NW_009745002.1:0-707 GCF_000703405.1 Apaloderma vittatum | reverse complement strand
TGAAGTTCAAACAGAATAACAGAGGCTGTCCTAATGCGTTGGCTGTATGAAGGCAGGTAGAGGCAGTGCTCTATGACTCCAGCCAGGCCCTTTGCAACATTACACCGACTGTCAAGGGCTGGATTTGCAGACAGCATGTTTCACGGAAGCACTAGATCCCTGTTCTGCTGGGATTTTCCTCCCAACAAAACATACTATTCCTAAAGCCATTATGACCAGCAGCCATGGGAACAACAGGTACCACCTCCCACCCAGGGCAGAAGAGGGCATTTGTGCCCAGATGGCAAAAGCTTCTAGGGCTCAAGCCCCTACCCAGAGATACAGAGAAGTCAGGAAAAGGTGGAGAGCAGCCCAGGAGAGGCTAAGCAAGAGGCTGACAGAAGCCACAGGCAGCCTACGGGTTATCGATGTCCTCGCGCAGCACGTGCAGACTGTAGTAGACCTGGCCTTGGAAGTAGCATCTGTGGAGGTATTCAGTGAGGGATTTCCTCCAGCTCACATACATCATGTTGCAGATAAACTGGTCGAAGCTTTTTAGCTAGAACAAGGGCAAGGAGACAGAAAGGAAGAGATGAATGAGAAAAACAAGCATTTCCCCAAATGAAACAAAATCTAACAGTTTGTACCAGAGATTGGTCCCACACATAACTACCTAAAAAGGTAGGGGCTGACCTAGATCCTTTGTCATCAGGATCATGCTAGGATCA
>NW_009745001.1:0-705 GCF_000703405.1 Apaloderma vittatum | reverse complement strand
AAAGTATCCCTAACCCAGTTGTTGATATGCTGTTTTCCAAATATGCTAACTCTGAAAGGACTCAAATGCATTATGTATTAGAGAAATACATGGTGAACAGCTATACTTGATGACTTAGCATGGCATGGCTGGCAATGAAGTTATGCACTATTCATAGTTGCTTATGAATTTCTTGTAAAAGAATCTCAGTTTTGGTTGTTGATTCTTCTGCCGATTTTAATAATTTGGGCTGAGAATTTTCATTAAACATCCTGTTATCGGGTGAGCTCACCTGGAAACTCATTTCAAATACGCCAAGCTGGTGCCTTACAAGTGTGTATCTTGTTTTGTCCAGGTAAAATATTATTCCATCTTCCTCACTTTGAACTTGTCGTAAGCATGAGAAAGAAGTTTCTTTTTTTTTTGTTTGTTTGCTTGTCTTTAATCAGGGAGGTCTGCTTATGTTTCGAGAAATTACAAATGCATCTGGAAAAAAAGTTCCTGGTAATGGGAAATGTTCCCCTTTGCTGAGAACACTGATTGACAACTTGAAATGGATTCTCCAGCATGGTTACACAGGTAGTAAACAGGTAGTAGGCTCTGAGCCAGTGTCATCCCTGAGCATGGTCTAAACTTGGGAAGAACTATCCAATTTTGAAGACTGAGGTCTGGCAAACTAGATACATGAAAAGGTTTCTATATCCCCAGAAAAGATCCTTTCAATAC
>NW_009745000.1:0-706 GCF_000703405.1 Apaloderma vittatum | reverse complement strand
TCATGCTCTCAGCCAGCTGTATGAGATAGAAGGTATAAGAAGCGTTATGGAACAAAGACCAGTTCTGGGAGGGAAGAAAAACACAGCACCCTGCAGGACATGTGTGTCTCTAGCTGCAAGAAGACTGCTGACCATAGAATGGAATCGTAGCGATGATGTTGGTAAGTTTTTCTTTGTTAACTCTGCTTTGAATGAGTTATTGGCCTGTGACTGCTTCATTTTGAATACAAAAGCTGCAGGTAAAATGAACAACTGTCTGTCGTGTTAGGGAAGTGACCCTACTGGTGTTTACGCAAGAGAGGAGTCTGGCTTTAGACAGAGGAGCCTGGACTCAGAGATCACTGTTACTCTCAGTTATGTTCTCTTTATGCCTAGTGTAAAAATAACACCTAACGAGTAGTGCAATGAAAATTAGTGAGCACCTTGAGTGAGTACACCATCGCTTGCCGTTTGTCAGCTAGAAGTGTAAAGTCTGTGTAGAGCATTTTTGGTTGTCTACTTACTCGAACTGCTGACACCCCCAGCTGTGAGGAGGCTGTCTGACCGTGCCGTGGTTTTGCAGAGCACCCCGGGTGCTGCTGTGCTCGCCCATGCAACAGGCGTCAAACCACAGCGGCAGCTTTGAGTATGCACTCCTGACAGACAAAGCTGAGTGTCCACTCTGAGAAGACGAGTCCTAATATTATATGAGAAGTGATAATACTGC
>NW_009744999.1:0-690 GCF_000703405.1 Apaloderma vittatum | reverse complement strand
TCTCTGTTAGTCACAGATGCAAGGTGTTTCTTACCAGCATTTTGAACCAAGTTCCCCACACCACTCAGGAAAGAGTTACAAGTTTCACAACTAATTTCTCCAAATTTTGGTCTCTGCATCATACTAAGCATGACATTTTCTCAGTCTGTGCATGGGGTTTTGAAGTCTGCTCCTACTGTTGTGTTTCCTGTCCTTATACCTTCTCTGATATCAAGTTTAACAGTGCTACTGTAAGCTGCCCCAAAGGGTGATCACTAATAGAATTCTGTATTTTTATCTGAGCATGGAATCCCTTCATAGAGATTGTGTTACCTTGTTATTCTGATTCAGCTTTTAGTACATGACATCAACTTTGTCTTTAGTGTAATCAGTACAAAGATGTTATTGTCCTCCTAATTATCTTTCTCTCATCAAATTTCTGGTACACCTATTATGTCAGTATCAATTAAAATCGGGTCTCTAGTTTCGCTTCTCATTAATTGTTGTTGTAGTGCTGGCTTAGAAGCATGTATAGATTTGGCTCAGCTTTCTCTTTTTCAGTGCTGTGTTTAGGTGAGACCTTATTTGTTTATTTGGTTTGCCATGTGCTATCTTAGTCTTGCCAGCTACTTTTTAGACAATACAGATTTTTTTATTGCTTCATCTCTACAGGATGCGTCATCAGGGCTGTGCAGAGGACATGCAGAAAGC
>NW_009744998.1:0-695 GCF_000703405.1 Apaloderma vittatum | reverse complement strand
GAGAGGCTTCATCATGCAGTGTAGAGCTCAGGAATTTCTAAAAATCTGTGCTCAAATCTATGAGCAAGAAAGGTGAGATTAAAAAAAAATAATGCATGGATGCATGGGAAAGACTGAATATATAATATTTATGGAGGGAGTAAACCCATCTCTTTCTGGGCAACTGTTAGTGTAAGGCTCAGTGGCCTCTGTGGATGCTTGCTTCGGCACATGGAAGAGCTGTGATGGGACTGGCCCTAAGCCAGGTGAGTGCAGATGCTTCCATGTGTGTTTCTGCACTGCCTGTCACCAGGGACAAGAGAGGTAAACTTACTATGCAGGTAATATCCCAGCTATACAATTTTAGGTACTTTACAGCTATAACAAACTAAAATGAAGAAGTATGGATTTCTCTTCTGAAGAATCAAGCTTGTTTGTAATACTTTTGCATGTTGTGAAATTATATATTTGTATCTATAAAAGGTGAATAGTAGGCACAATCATGATGGCATGACTGCTTACCTCAACTTTCTCTCCTTTACAAAAATTTAAATGAGAACACAAGGTATAAGGCATTTGGGATCTAGAGATGGATTGTATTATCTAAGGAGGGAAAAGGTAGTTTTCATTTTTCTGAATTTTATCTTTTACTTAATAGGACTGTCTAAGCTGATGGAGGCCAGTGAATCTGTTGCTAAACTCTCTCAGCAGTTGGC
>NW_009744997.1:0-707 GCF_000703405.1 Apaloderma vittatum | reverse complement strand
TGGAAACGGCTTCCACGTCTCGTCCCACGGAGCGCTCCAACCTCGACCTGAAGGATCATGTCTGGGAGAGATCCCCTCGCCAAAGGGAGATGCTGCGCCGCCTCCCAACCCGTCCCTCCTCAAACCTTTCTGCAAAAGCTTTGGCTCATGCTCAGGTGACAGCTTTTTCTGGTGATGTTTTCACACGCAGGAGCCTTCAGTGGCCAGGGCTGACGTTGCTCACAAGTCAAGTGACACCGAGGTGACACCAGGGAGTTGGAGATTCTCAGGGAAAGCCTCCAGCGCCCACTCTCCAAACATCCACAGACCACCTCAAAACCATCTCAGAACACCCGCAGGTCACCTCAAAACCATTTCAAACCCACCTGCAGACATCCACAGAGGAGCGAAACCCAGCGAGCATCACCAGGGATGGGCCAGAGACACGTCTCTGGAAGAGCTGCTGCCTTCACCTCCCTCTCTGTCCCTTCGCTGCAGAACCAAGGCACCCGGCTTTGCTTAAACATCTCGTTTTCAAACCCAGCAGACCCTGCAAACCCAGCACCAAAAATCATATGTATCCATGTGTATTCATGCCCAAACAGCCCAAGTTCAAGGTTCTCCACATTTCCCACCCTCAGCATGAAGTGGTGCCTCAGCCTAAACCTAAAGATCTTCATTTTTAGGATCTTAAAGATGAAAATCTGGTGCCAACACCCTGATCACGG
>NW_009744996.1:0-704 GCF_000703405.1 Apaloderma vittatum | reverse complement strand
CTGCAGAGCGGCACCCAGGAGGAGAGGGAGAGGATGTCTCTTCCCTGGCTGCTGCCCAGGTGGGGATGGCTGTGCCAGGCTCTGTGCTGAGCTTCTTGCTGTGCCTGTGGGAGCAGGACTGGGCTGGGGGGGCTTGGGCACCCCTTAGGGGTGTAACTGCTCAGGGCTATGGGGTGAGCTCAAACTCAGGAGTTTCAATTTTCAAAATCCTACTTTGTGTGTGTGTGTTTTAAGTTTTTAGGAGATTCTCAACTGTTTAAAGGCATTCAAAAATGGAGTATGCTACAGGTGAGCATGTGTCCGGAAGATTCCTTTCTGCAAACGCTTCCCATCTGTCCGAGGGCCATCCCCAGAGCTGAGCCCTGTGGGTACCTGCCACCATGAAGATGCTGCTTCCCTCCTCGCTGCCAGCTCCTTCCACTTGGACTTGTGGTTTTATGTGCCCTCATCTTCAAACAAGCACAACCCCTGGTGCTGCTCTTTGTATGTCGGGCGTTGGTGAGGTGTTTCTTCAGAAAGATGGCTTCCGCTGCACCTGACGAGAAGCCTCCATCTCCTGGTGTCTCTACTCTTTATGTTTTGATTAATTGCCTTTTATTTCTGCCTGCTAGGGAGGAGCGACATGATGGAGTTGTCGTGTTATCCAACAGCAGGTAGTGCTTTCTGACAGGGCCCAAGTGTGGGATATTTAGAGAACAGCAGAC
>NW_009744995.1:0-704 GCF_000703405.1 Apaloderma vittatum | reverse complement strand
CAGGCCAGGATGCTGTTGGCTGCCTTGGCCACCTGGCTGCACTCCTGGCTCATGAGAGTGGAAGGGATGGTAATCCCTGACCAGTAAGTGTAAATTTAGGCATGTTTTTACTAGTTAAGTAGCAAGATAAATACGTTGTAATTCCTCCACGTGGTGCACTACCTTTGTGGAACTGTCACCTAGCACCCATCTCCACGTGGAAATGAAGTAAACAGTGGTAATCTTATCTTAGTGTGTGAGATTTACGTATCGCACACCGGGAAACAAACTCAAATTTGAGACAATGCTGGCAGAGCAGGTCGAGGGTCTGAAACCACAGACCTGGTGCGGGAGGGTAATTTCTCTCCATCGTTCTTCAGAGATACTCCTCGAAGGTAAAGGGTGTATGGGGGGAAAGCAGACCTGGATATGCCTGGAGGTGTGTGCCAGGACCTATCACTAATTCCTTTTTAATCATCAGTAATGTTTTAGCATTTACACAAGAATCCCGCAGAGGCAATACGCTGCTCCTTTCTGTGCAACTCCAAGTCTGGCCTTCCTACTTTATAAGTAGGCTATTATCTTACTATCGGAGCACGGGTGATTAACAGGAGCCGTTTTCATTACCGTTAATTGTAGCTACATACATAACCCCCTTGCGTCAAGGAGAAGATAATGAGCCCTTAAATGTGCCTGCATACGAAGGGCAGAGGGAGGGGGCGTGA
>NW_009744994.1:0-701 GCF_000703405.1 Apaloderma vittatum | reverse complement strand
GCTGTATATTTTGTAGGTGTAAAGTAAACCTTTATCATAACCCCGTTAGGTGCTAAAGTTTAGTCTAGCTGAAAAAATGAAGTGTTGCAATAATACCAGGCTATTATATTGGCTGTGCTTACACTAGGGAGTTGCTAAAATTAACCAAGAACTACATGCCTACTTTTACATGAGCTGCAAGCTCACTGCCTTATTGTGGTGGTTGCAGTGTTCAGTGCGAGCAAGGATATTGTAAACTGGAGTCACAGTCTGTGAACCCCTGACAGGAGGACTGATATGCAGTGTCCTTCATTTAAGAAATGGGAAACCTCTAAAATTGCTTTGAAATTTGTAACAGCTGGGAGCATCAGCCTAGTCCAGCTTCCATGCTTCTCAGTTTGTCCTTTGACTGATCATTAGATTAGTTTAAACCTACAGACCTAAAACAGTAGCTGAAAAGTGACATGTTGCACTTTTTCCTTAGTAGAATTATGATTAAAGACTGTTCACCTGGGAAAATCCAGATCCTCATCATAAACATAATGGTGCTTCAAAGGAGAACTAATGATATAGTTTATGAATTTTAATTTCTGTTTCAAAGTCAGCAAGTGCGTGTTCTATAAATGTAAACCATCTGTTGGCACCTCCTAAAAGACTAGAATTCAGTTCATCCAAGTATGAATTATTTATTTAGGATTTTTTTCCTAAGTAAATTCTAGGTT
>NW_009744993.1:0-700 GCF_000703405.1 Apaloderma vittatum | reverse complement strand
ACAAATGTTCTAGAAGTTATCAAAATTCAGGAGCTAAGCTGCTCAACTGAGTAAAATCAGACAATGCCATCTTCCTCTGGATTGGTAATCTCTGTGTGAAACATCCTGAAATACCTCTTACAGCATTTCAAATCCCCTGAATTGTTGATATATCAAAGCACATTTTAACAAGCTCTCCTTACTTCTTGTAAGAGTGATTTCACGTATTTTATCGAAGAGATAAATTGTTTTCTCAGGAAATGTAATAGCTAAAGAAAATAAGATTACTTCAACATAAAGAAGATGAAAAGGTACCTTACAGTATATACTCCAGATATTTTCAGGTCGAGTGTTCACCTAAGGTGAAGTTAAATAAAACAAATTCAAGGTGGAGAACATCCGAGCCCTGCGATGTATCCTCTGAATAAAGCTACTGAATACCTTCTTGCAGGACTCCTGAGCTCAGGGATGACGCGTCCCAGACCGGGTAGCGGCTTGCATGGAAGTACTTTCAAGGGTAAGGAAGTGTGGAAAGATACGGCCTTTACTGGCACGTGAGCTGGGCAAAAGCTCAGAGCGGCCAACCTGCTCCGCAGCATCCCCCGTCCCACTGAGGCGAGATGTGCTCACTCAGGGAAGGCTTCTTCCACGAAAGCCAAATAATTTTGCACAGTCAGTGCTTCTGTTGAGAGCCCCCCTCTTGGGGGGAAAAAAAAAAAAA
>NW_009744992.1:0-694 GCF_000703405.1 Apaloderma vittatum | reverse complement strand
CTCTTTCAGTATGCATCAAAATGTGCCTAAATGTTCAAATATCGTGTAAACAAACCTGTTTTTCCAAAACTATGCAGAAGACTCATGAGTCCAAATAAAATATAAAATATAAATCTTAATTGCCATATCAGCCTTCTGTCAGCTAATGGCTTCGTAAATTAGGTGGAATGTTATGGTCTGATCATGAATGTTCATTGTTTGAAATATTCTGTACAGTAGGAGCCGTATCGAGCCCCAGTAAAGTTCCAAGATATGACTGGTCTCTAGGATCCAACATTTGCTCAGGCCTTACAGGGTGAACAATATTTGCAGGTTGTGGATTAAGAGTGTATTTCTCTAGAAAAGACAGATCTGTAGCTCGTTGATAATCCGTCTGCTCAGGCTGCGGAGGAAGAATGCCGTGTGACTGAGCCGTGTGCTGCACGAGATCCGCTTGCGGGTCAGGCATCGGAACCGGGACCAGAGTCACAGGCACACACACTTCCGTAGATACATTCTGTAGCAAAGTTTTGGCTTCTGATTGATACGCTTTGGACTGTTCCACGTACTGTTTAGCCTCATCAGAGTAAGCTTTGTCATCAGAGGCGTACTGCACTGGTAAGGAGATGAGCTTTTCCTCTGAAGAAGATGTCAACGCTTCTTCTGCAGCCTTTGATCCGTGAACGTGATCAATATGATATTTCAGCTTGTCTTT
>NW_009744991.1:0-682 GCF_000703405.1 Apaloderma vittatum | reverse complement strand
GTTCAAAGAGAATAGAACAAGCTAGTATGGACTATGGAGCACCGTTAATGCCACGTGGTTGTATCCTTCTCTGTCACTGTCTTCCATGTCACATAGAATGTCTTAGAGTTTTACATGCTGTGGTTATGAGTCCGGAGCTTTTTGAATCCAACGATTTCTGCTGCTTTAAGAAATCAACAAGATATCAAGAATATGAGAAAGGCCTCCATTAAGTATGAATTAAGAATAAAGAAATGGGACATAATATATGAATGTGTGACCTGTTCTCAGATATTCTGGTAGCTTTTTCTCCTGCCTTTTATACTCCGTCCCAGCTGGAGCTAGAGGTCCGTTAGCACAGCATCCAGCCAGCCTATCCAAGCTAGGAGTAGTCTTTGTGCTTTTGCATATTTTTGAACGCTTGTTTTGGTTTATATCTTTATTAAGGTTGACCAGAACTGTGTAATATTTTTGCCAATTTTATTAATGTTTGTGACTTTTTAAGCTTAAGTTTTCCTGGATAAGCCTGACCTTTTCTGATAATGCTGCCATGCCGTCCATCTATTTGACGGTCCTGGTAAATTCATTAGGCTATTCCAACCAGGTTTGGAGACAATGAGGTCTCAGCAATGCTAGGTTCCTGCGAGTTTCCTGAAAATCAGTGTCTGGATTATAGCAAGGAGACACAAATAAGTGGCCTGTT
>NW_009744990.1:0-701 GCF_000703405.1 Apaloderma vittatum | reverse complement strand
AAACAGAGTATACAATGAAACTGTTGAAAATATGTGTACATGGAGTATTGAAAGAAAGCAGAAATCTGTCAGGTTTTTAAATTCTTTTTTACTTTGATTTATCCTGATTTTGTGTCAGTTCCAAGAGTTGTGGAATGAGGAATGTAATTTTGCTTTTGGTATTTCATTTTTTTTAGCAGTACTTTAGGCAGTATGCTTCTCCAGCCTCCTTCAATGTTCAGAAGTTGCCATGTGCATTTCCACTGACTTGTGTCTCCCACCTTGTTTACCTCCTGAAGATTGTCTCCTCTCTTGTCTACCTACTGATGACTGTAATATATTGCTCAATATCAGCTGTTTGTTTGAATTTAGAAGTATATTACCACCAGGCTTCAAAAACCTTTCTCCTGTTTTGGCTTAAAGTAACATAAATCTGTTACCTGGCAGAGGCATTGCAGACTCTTTCTCATTCTGCGCCTTTTCTGAAAGGGCTCTACTGCCGTGAAAAACGTGATCTTTATTTTGTTTTTCAGATGACTACTTTGGGCAACCTGACGCCCTCAAGCACTGTGTTTTTCTGTTGTGATATGCAAGAGCGATTCCGGCCTGCTATCAAGTACTTTGGTGATATCATCAGTGTGGGCCAACGACTGGTATGTTTTTTAGTTTTTTTTCTTGTAATGAGTTTTGATCACATAGAATCATAGAATGGCATAGGCTGG
>NW_009744989.1:0-700 GCF_000703405.1 Apaloderma vittatum | reverse complement strand
TGATTTTGGCCAGGAGTTCCTTGGTCATATCTTAAACATTTTAAATTTCTTCTTTTCTTCCTCTTTTATTTGTTGCAGGGATGGATATAGGTACACAACAAATTAAAATTAGAATAGCTAATTCTGTAAAATAGAATAACTGTGAAACATCATCCTGGAAGCAAGGGGCCAGACCTCTGGCTGCTGTAAGCTGTAAAGCTTCATTAGCATAAACAGAGCTATGGCAAATCTACATCTACATAGGATCTTGTCATTTGTGGGCTGACAATATCCCACAAATACCTGTGACTTTTATATCATATGTGTGGCAGTCACTCTGCAATTTTCATATACTATGAGAGAAAGGAATGGCTATCACCAGTGATAAATGCTCACAGGACTCTGACATTGCTTATTCTTCAATTGTCTAAATGAGTTTTTGCTTCTTCCAGACTTATCCAGTAATACTGTTATGTACAGTGAAAATAAAATTAACACTTCATTAATATTCATCATATGGCACTGGAGACAAACTTGAGATTATATACATTATTTACCATCAGCAAACTAATACTATTTGAAAGGAAATAACCCCATTTTTTTTTTAAAAAGCATCACTAAGCTACTCACTAAGTATTCCTCCAAGACACAGATCTAGCAAAATAGTTGGATAAGACATAACAGTACATTAATTCATCATCATCATGGCTAGGCTTCGTGA
>NW_009744988.1:0-703 GCF_000703405.1 Apaloderma vittatum | reverse complement strand
AGAATAGGAATCCTGGGTTTAGTCTGTTTGTTAGGGAAATCGCATGAAGCTAGGGGTTAACTTGCAGTCCATGAATGCGGAAGACCCTGATTTTGAGCAAATGTAAGTTGGCTTGTGGTTAAGCCTACTTGCTGGCCTTTGGGCAAGACCAGAGGTTTCCCTAAACCTAGCTAAACCAGACAATTTAGCTTGTTGAGAACGGTTAAGGAAAGCAGTTGCGGAAGACAAGGCTGTAGAAGGGAATGGAAGGTTTCCCTGTGCTTTCAGGTGCCTCTGATTCTTGAAAGGGCTTGCCCAGGGCTGCGTGAAAGCCCAAGATCGCCTCACTCAGAGTCCAGACTGAGGCTCAGGCACAAATTGAAGTGGGAGACTTGAAGGCTCAGCCTCTGCAGCCTGTGGAAGGAAGCTCCAAGTCTTGTACAAAAGTGCCTACAAGCTTGAATCAAGGTCACCGTGAATCAGCTTTTAATCTTGTCGAGTTGTAACTTGTGATGGAGTCTGAGCACTAAATAAGTACTTACTAAAGTCTAGACTAACTCTTAGGCATGGCGTGAAGATGACAAATGCGTATTTGTTCATGTACCTGTGTAATGATAATAGTGTCTGTACAGGTTACTCTATTAGAAATATGGACATAAATAAATATTAATTACTTGCGCTAACGTGACATGGTCCATGGAGCTGCTTTCTCTGTCTTCAGCAG
>NW_009744987.1:0-704 GCF_000703405.1 Apaloderma vittatum | reverse complement strand
GGGACATCTTTATCTAGATCAGGTTGCTCAGTGCCTTGTGCCACCTGACCTTGACTCTTTCGAGGGATGGGAAACCTGTTCCAGTGTGTCACCACTCTCACTGTAACAAATTCACTCCTTATATCCAGTCAAAATCCACCTGCTTTTAGTTTAAAGCCACTATCATGAGAGATCCTGTTAAAATATAAAATCCTGCTGCTGCTGTTCAGCACAATGTTACTCCTTCCGCATGTTTCACTGAGTTCTCTTCTTCCTGTTCTACTCAAACCCCGGAGCACACTCTTCACGTTTTTTCTATCACAGTCTTCCACACTTTTTTCATGAGAATGGCCTTTTTGAATATTTAAGATTTGATTTTATCCATAGTGTTCAGACTCATGTAACTTGTGTCCCGAGAACCATGAAAATGCTGCACAAGGAAAAAAAAAAAGGAGACATTCACAGTCTGAAGAGTTAACATCTTCTGTCCTTTGCCAGGAGACATGTTTCCACAGAGGTCAAAGATTTCATTTGATTACAACAGCATTGAGATCTGCTTCTTTCCTTGTTTTCATTGTCTCCAGCTAGGACAATAAGATTAAACTCGAGAAGAGAGTGAATTATGAGCCTAAGTTGCTGTTATAAATAAGAAGTCAACACATTTAGACTTTCATTAGGATGGTGTGAGCTAATAGACCTTTACCAGGAAACATTCTCAGCAAGCT
>NW_009744986.1:0-703 GCF_000703405.1 Apaloderma vittatum | reverse complement strand
ACTAGATCAGGTTGCTCAGGGCCCCATCCAATCTGACCTTAAACATTTTCAGGGATAGGGCTTCAACCACCTCTCTGGGCAAGTTTCAGTGTTTTCATCCATGTTCCATGGTTTCCAACACCTTCATTGTAATTTTTGTTCCCTTACATCTAGTCTAAATCTACCCTCTCAAATTTATTACCCCTTGTTCTATTGCAACAGACTCTGTTAAAACGATTGTCCCCATCTCTCTTATAAGCTGCCTTTAAGGATGTGAGATTTATCAGCTCCTTATTCATCCAAACTCCTTTTAATTATATATTCCATATGTGGGATAGGTCACAGAGAGCAACGTGTTCAGTGGGAATCTTCCAGCAGTGCTGCAGTCATTTGCAACGTGTTTGGGCAGGGATTAGTATGAAAATCACAGAATCATGGAATGATTAGGGTTAGAAAATACCTCTAAGATCGTCTAGTCCAACGGTCAACCCAATCTTACCATGATCACTGAACTATATCCTGAAGTGCCACAGCTACACTTCTTGTTGCTGGTGATCTTTAAATGGATCAGACTTGATTAACATCAATCAGAAATGATAAATCAATGGATCAGCCAAATCTGAGTACCTATAGCACACTCAAGTACAATCTGAGCCCTCCTGCCTGTCTTCCATTTAGTCTGAGAAAGTCCACATATTGCTGCAGCCATCTCTTCACACTGGCA
>NW_009744985.1:0-698 GCF_000703405.1 Apaloderma vittatum | reverse complement strand
GGTTTGAGCTAAAACCCGGTCCTATTTAGTGCATAACAATGCATTTGGTTCCTTTAACTTCCTTTCTGTTTTCTCAGGTAAATTTTCCCAGTGGTAAGTGAGCAAGAGTCAAAACTAGAGTGTAGATCTTGGGATTCAGTTCATTACAAGACCTTGCTGCTTACCTAAACTGAAGAAATCCTTTGTCATTCAGTTAAAATACAAAAAATGCGTCTTACTTGAGCCTGTGCTGTGTGTGTCCTTAACTTCAGCATCAGTTGTAGCTCTTATGGATCTGCCTGTGGCAGGAAAGTGCATAAGCATTTGTAGGACTGGGGGGGCCCTGTCCAAGGAACATGTTTGTAGAAACAGGCTGTTCACAAAGATGGCTGAAGTTCTTTGTGAATCACGGAATAACATTTGTGTTTGGCCGAGATCTCTATCGTGATTGTCATTAAAAAGGTCGGTTCAGCTGAATAACTGAAGCTCCCCATCAGCTGCAGCACGAGCTGTGCATGCCCAGGGATACTTTCCTGATGGCTTCGTCGCTTGTGTTGGGAGTGACTCAGAACTGCTTTACAGCCGAAGCTCCTGAAGGCTTGGATGGATATTGGAGGTGCTGTGGGATTATTTCTTTTAAAGGAGAAAAGTGTTTCTTTAAAGTGGGTTGAGCGTGGGGCTGACAACAACGACAACTGATGTCACAGGTTCGATTCCCG
>NW_009744984.1:0-702 GCF_000703405.1 Apaloderma vittatum | reverse complement strand
GTACCACTAATCTGTCTCTTTATCTGAATTTAGTTTTCATGGTATGAATGTTTGCAAAGAGACAAAACCAGTTACCAGTAGGCAGCACAAAAATTTGGGTTTTAGTTCACTGAACTGTGCACAAACAGATTTTAAAACTATGTGGCTAAGCCTAACAGCAGCTGGACCTAACCTAGACGCTGGTAAGACCTCCCCTGCCATTTCATTGAGGAGTTGTGTGTGTGCAGGCTCTGTGGCGTTTCTGTATGAAGGAAAAGCTGGATGTGTGGATAGCTCATATCATATATTCTAAAAGTCAGTCAGCTTCTGAGGTGTGAAACTATGCTGCAGTACATACTGAGCATTTGAAATATACGGCAATATTTCAATAATGTATTGCAGTGTTGCAGTATTTTCACTAAACGTTTTGATAGATATTTATTACATAATTGCTTACTGAAATATTTATTGCATTCACAAGTCAGTTGACTTTTTGTCGACCGCAGCACCAGTTTATATTGGATATTGGTCACAGTTTCTGCTGGATATCGAATCTGGAAGGCACAGTGAAGGCAGTATATGCTCCTGTGCTTGTAAGTGTCTAGTCTAGTTAGCGTGGCCCGTGGTTGCAATGGAAATACGATGACCTGAGAATTTTCATGTATATATACTGTAGACAGTTTACACTGTGTTTCTAATCGCATTAGCAAGATTGATATGGCC
>NW_009744983.1:0-702 GCF_000703405.1 Apaloderma vittatum | reverse complement strand
GGCCAGCGGCTGCCAGAGCCAGGACAGAGCCCACGTTTCCTCTCCCATCAACTCCTCAGAAAGCCCTGGGGGTGAGAAGCAGCGTGGCCACCAAACCACACCCAGGGGCTTCTCCGGTGAGAAAAGGAATTTTTTAAACAAAACTCTTGCCCCTGAATTGCAAAAGGCAGAGTCTGCAACGTTTATTTGTGGGACGGTGCCTTATTGTGCCAAACCGTGAGGGGAAGCTGATATTTTGCTCTCCCGGGAAAAGAATTTGCGCTGGTTCTTCTTTTTTACGCCAGGATTTTTTATTTGCGTGCAACATTCGCTGTTGCTGGGAACCTTCTGTGGCCGTACCCTGACAGTGGTGTTGTTTTGGGTGTGCAGAAGCCCTGCTTGGGTCTAGAAAGAAAAGCGAGGAGCTGGCACCTCTGGGTTCTGGTTCTGGTTCTGCCACTGCTGAGGTCTGGTGGTGTTTGATGAATCCCTTGGTAAGTGTTGCTAAAGATTCCCTGGTTGACGAGCAAATGTAAAAGTGATCTTAGTAACATGGGTGTGAAGAGAGGTGCTGGTGCTACAGACAGGGAACCGGAACGCTTTTAGTAGCATTTTTAGGCTTCGCCCATCATAAATATTTGACCCTGGTGAGGGCTGACCCCCTGTCTTTCAGAAATACTCTTTTTCTTTTCTCCTTTCTTTTCTCCTTCCTTTCTTTTCTCC
>NW_009744982.1:0-698 GCF_000703405.1 Apaloderma vittatum | reverse complement strand
GGCACAACTTGAGGCTATTTCCTCTTGTCTTATCCCTTGTTGCCTGGGAGAAGAGACCAAACTCACCTTGCTATAGGCTCCTTTTGGGTAGTTGTAGAGCGCAAGAAGGTCTCTCCTCAGCCTCCTTTTGTCCAGACTGAACAACCCCTGTTCCCTCAGTCAGCATGGCATGAGGTTGTTGTGACTCAAGGTCTGCAGTAACACAGGTTTACACATGCACCTCATCAGAAAAATCTCTTTTAAGAAGCCACACAGAGGAGAAAGTGAACAGCGGAGGGAGGAAATTGCTACACAGATGTCCTAATTAGATAAAAGTTTCATCACTGCACAGAGATAACACAGAGAGTGAAGTTAGGTCTATGGAAGATAGAAAGGTTCCCCAGAGATTAGAAAATTTAGGACAAACCACATGAGGGGCTGTGAGCGGAGTAGCAGGCTTATCAGAGAAAACTGCATAAGAAGACAAAAAACCCACTTTAATTAAAATGTCAACACTGAGCAACACCAGCTCGTGAAGGTTGGCTGTCCCCAGGGTTGGCCCTTAAATCTGAATCCTGTTCGCAGATGTTTGTGGGAGAGGAAAGATGTTGGGGGAGGGATCGAGTTGACCTTTTGCAGGGCTGGGGTTTGTGTGCAGTGTGTGTCTTGAGAAATCAAGCAAGGTTAATGGCTGGACTTGATGATCTTAAAAGTCTTTT
>NW_009744981.1:0-701 GCF_000703405.1 Apaloderma vittatum | reverse complement strand
TAATTCCTGTTCTTTCAGAGAACACCACAATTTGTCCCCCAAAGATAGGGATTCATGTTGAATACCATTTGTCAAAATGCTTTGCACCACCAAATATGAATCACTGCTTTCTCTTCGTTAAGTCCAAAATGGCAACTCTGTACCCCCTCCACATCCAAACACGGAGCACTGAGCTAATTAGTTCTCTAATAAGCATTATGGTGGGAGCTCAGAGCTTATCAGCTGCACCCCTGGGACAAGCCCTGCGAGCGGACAGCCGCACACCAAGTGCTGCGACTGGAAAACCAGAACAATATTTGGATTTCAGCGAGCACAGGAGACAGGACAGCCAGCTTCAGGCTGCGAAAGATACCCACATGCACTAGCATAGTTCCATCGCTTATTACCTCCAATTTCATGGTAATCCAAGCTTATTTTCTTTAAATAAGATACAGCTGCTAAATTATAGGTTCTGAGAGTAGCTTCTGTCCCAAGATGCATTACATCAAATACAAGCACCGTTTCCTCAGTTTGCTTCTGCCTGGTGAGTTCTACTAAAACCTGATGAACAAGAAAGACACAGCTACACCATCTTGTCACACGTAGGATTCTCACCATTCAAATCAACAACGAAAGGAAGCGCCAAATCAATGCCTTGCCTGCTTTACCGGAATTATTATTGTTATTACAGACAAAATAAGGGAAAAAATAGTGCAAAAGTA
>NW_009744980.1:0-697 GCF_000703405.1 Apaloderma vittatum | reverse complement strand
GGACTAGATGACTTTTAGAGGTCCCTTCCAGACCAATGCATTCTATGATTCTAAGAGTGATGAGCCTACAGCCCATGTGTTCTCCCCAGGAACCCTGAGGAAGCTGACAAATTAATTTATGTACATATTAGAAGAGTTGAAACTCTTCTGTCTCACTTTGTGCAAGAAGACTCTGGTTGTATTTTCAAGTGCCTCCAGAAACTTTCTAGTGCCCCTTTCTGCACCTCTGCAATGTTTTCAATTTATTTTTCTGTTTCTTAACAGCCTTCCTCTCCCGTGGCTCCTGTATGCTGTGATTAACAGCTTTGCCCCGGTGACAGTCAGCAGCAACGGTCTGTTCTGTGCGATTGTCCTCCTCTTCATCATGCTGCTCTTTGTCATCCTTTCCATCGCCTTCTGCAAGTGGAGGATGAATAAAATCCTGGGCTTTCTCATGTTCGGGCTTTATTTTGTGTTCCTGATTGTCAGTGTCCTCCTGGAGGACAAAGTTATCCAGTGTCCTGTCTCCATCTAGCGGCAAGTGCTGTTTCTCGAGGGGGGGAAAAAAAAAAGGCAACACACACTTATTCAAGAATAATAATCAAAAGAAAACAGCAAAAAACTTGCACTGAAAACCTTCTATGAGAGTAACCCATGGATTTGTAAATTTCTAATCCCTCGATTTTAAAGGGAAGAAAGAAAGAAAGAAAGAAAGAAA
>NW_009744979.1:0-699 GCF_000703405.1 Apaloderma vittatum | reverse complement strand
TTGGTGCATCTTGCAGCTCCCTAGTTCATAAGGATGTTTTTCTGATGATCTCTAAAGCCTGCGTAACCCTCCTGATTAATATGTTCTTCTCCTCCAAGGAGGGACATGAGAACCTCAGAGTTACATCAGAAAATCTGTGAAGTTTTCCTGGTCTAGTCGCAAAGGCAAAAAGCTGAGGAAAGGAGTTCGTCAGAAACTGGCAAAGTTACTACGCCATGAGCTTCCCTGAGAAATCCAGGTCTTTGGCTGGAAAACAGAACTAATGGCATCTTCGTGCTTAACAGGTAAGGCTACAAAACCAAAACACGTGACAGAACTTCAGTCACTCAGATACTGCTGCAATGGGAAAGCACGGACCCATCGGATGCTGTGCAGCTACTTCATCATCCTTTTGCATGGTTTTTCTTTGTCTGGGGTTAGAAAAAGATGGGATAAGTTGCAGAAGGGAGAAAAATTCTGGTGCTGTCCCCCCCTCAAGCCACTGGAGTGAGTTAACCTTCAGCCACACACCTATTATAAACTCATTTAAATGGCTTCTGGTTTCATAAGTCAACAATGTTATCAGAGTATCTCCACTCACCCCAACCTGAAAATAGCTTCCAAGCGTGTATCTTATGTGCATTTGTCTTTGATTAAAATTACATCCATCAGCCACATTTTGAGGCTACACTACATATCCCAGCAGTGTTTCCAAACCAC
>NW_009744978.1:0-686 GCF_000703405.1 Apaloderma vittatum | reverse complement strand
GTTGTCTGGGGTACTGCAGTGGAGCAACTGGGTCTCTTCCCTCTTGCTGTCCCAGGAGAATGGTGTTTTGCAGAGCAGAGGACAGCACAGGACAGCATGAACCAAGTAAAACAAACATAGGGATGAATGTTTAGGTTATAGTGACACTGTTTCACTTTGGGTTAACTGTGCTGACAAGGTCTGCTAAAGAGCACCATGGCTCAACGGCTTCATTGTGTAAGCATGTCATTTCAAGACATTTATTGTAGAAGTACCTTATTTTCTATAAATTCTGCCTTGCTATCAACTGTACCCTGGAAGAAGGACCAAAAAGAACTGATGAAAAGGACCATCCTAGTCCACAGAGTGCTGAGAAAGGTGAGTAATTGCCAAAGGACTTGAAATCGGATAAAAGTAAAGGCAGCAGGGGGAGGCTGTGACCACTCACTCCATTCAAATCTGAGAAGACTTACAAACCCACACTTGTAGGAAGCACGATGCTGATTTACATGGAACGGGAGGCTAATTTAAATATCCCTTACCATAAGAGAAGGCAGAGTAATCACTGACCAGGAATTGTAGATTTGGGAGTGCTTGTATTAATCAAGTAACAAGATAAATCTCTTGTAATTCCTGACTGTGCCGTGCTGCCTCTGTGGAATGGCCCCAGCACTCCTCTCTGCTCAGAAATTAAATAATCGGCAATA
>NW_009744977.1:0-698 GCF_000703405.1 Apaloderma vittatum | reverse complement strand
TTTTTTTCTCCTTACTTCTGGTAGACTGTCAGAGCCTGCCCAGGAAAAGGAGACCAGGTAGCACCTTGAACCAAAACGAATCCATAGACTGGTTTACAAGCAACGAGGAATGAAATACACCCGTCAAGACAGAAACAGATCTTGTGCTTTGCGGGACAATCTGTGTTGCATCACAGCACTGTACCTGATGAGCCCGTTAAAAGTTTTCCCTTCCAATAGCAGATGGGATTTCAAACTTTCTATGAAGTAGAAATCAAAGCAGTTATGACTTCGAAGTTACACAACTTGCAAAATGTAGCAGCTACTTTGTAATGTTTTATTCTGATACAACAGTCAAGTTAGCAGCTAACATCCCAGTAGCATCAAGAAAGCAGCGGTCCAAACTTCCTCAGCTTGGCAAGGAATGCTAATTAAAAACCAAAACAAGTTACTACTTCAGTATTCCAACATACAGTGATTATTTTATTATTATAAATTTTCATTATATAGTAACATGTCAAATGCTAGTACAAAAAATAGTATTAAGGAAAATGAAATAGCACTAAACCTTTAAGAGAAAAATTTTGCAAGCGTCTCACCTGAATGAGCTTCTTGCCAGCAAGATGGTCTAGCAACATAAGGCACCGAGCAGTAAGTTTCAGCATCATCAGAGAGTGATTCTGTGAGAAGTAAATTTCCTTCTTTCCAACAAGTTTAAA
>NW_009744976.1:0-693 GCF_000703405.1 Apaloderma vittatum | reverse complement strand
TTTTTTTATCTTCCTGACCATTCCTGACTTTTACAGCAGAACTATCTTGCAAATGCAAACTGTTGTATCGTTTCACATGTGTTTTTTTTCTTTTGTGCTCTTTCATTGAAGGATGCTCTTACATTCTGTGGAAAATGAAAGGTGGTGATAGCTTAAGAACCATGACACTCCAGTCCCACTTTCTAATCTGGCACAGTTATATTACAGCATTGAAAAACTTTGGATTTAGCACAGTTCAAGTGTTAAATTTGCTATCTACAACAATTTTACCACCTATCATTGTTAAAGTTTCCAATGGATTTGAAGCCTAGATTTCACTAAAGAAGTATCAGTATTTACATGGATCTCCTATCTGGGAGGTGGCAGTGCAGGACTGTCGCATTGCCTGTGGGGAGAAGTTACAGTTCTTGCTTAGAACTTTAAGTATCTGAATGTCAGAAAAAGCCAAAGAATATCACATTGTAGAGAAGAGGGGAAGGAAAAATATAAGAGTGAAAATTGAGGCAGACTTTTGCTCTTAAAATCAGGCTTGAGCTGCTCACTATCCCTTATCAGTTGAGAAGAACTAAAAAAATAAAGAATTTAAGAGTAGATATTATGTGTTTGAGTTCAATACAGTATTTGAACACATTATATATTAAGACCTAAGCTTCAAGTGCCCTACTTGTGACATAACTTGCCACATGCATTCAC
>NW_009744975.1:0-698 GCF_000703405.1 Apaloderma vittatum | reverse complement strand
GAGCAAGCATTTTGATTACTTTGAGAATAATTATCATTTACTTGATACAAAATAAATATAGTACATAGAATGGAAGATGCTTTTGACTCTTACACTTTTAGAAGTGCTAGGATCTGTTTACAGTATCTTAACTATGCCTGGTTAAACTCTCATACTAACCCCTGAGCCACTAATTGTGATTCTTAAAGATGCTATTGCAAAGTAATAGCTTTATTTTATGTTTTTATTATCACAGGTAAGTGGTTCTGTTGGT
This sequence comes from Apaloderma vittatum, assembly GCF_000703405.1. Lineage (NCBI taxonomy): Eukaryota > Metazoa > Chordata > Aves > Trogoniformes > Trogonidae > Apaloderma > Apaloderma vittatum. The sequence goes on along the minus strand of NW_009744975.1, from coordinate 445 downwards.
TAAAGTCTGAGGACTTCTGGAGATACCGTAATTCACTCTCTTGTAAAATACTCGTTCCGTGAGAATCCCTGAAGCGGGGGAGATGAAGGTAAGGCCAAGGTCTCTGTTCCGATGCAAAAAAGTATCATGACACCAAAGGATACAGCAATACTTGGAATTAAGGAAATCTAACTTTACGTAACAACTGTTGCAGAGGCAGTCTCTCTTTGCTGCTTCCCTCTCACAAACTGAGCCCCTACTCCTGGTTACAGAGAAATACAGCGCACAGTTTTCCTGCTCTAACAACAGATCTGTTAGGGAAAAGTAGATGAACGTGACCAAACTCCTTTAATACATTTTACAGCAGTGCTAGAGCATAAGTTTTTAAACCAAGCCAATTAAGGGGCTCAATGCTGACTTCTTAATTCTCATTAGTAAGTACTTCCACGCGCGTCTTGGGAGACAG
>NW_009744974.1:0-699 GCF_000703405.1 Apaloderma vittatum | reverse complement strand
GTTTTTTCTTACTTGTGTCTCTTTTTTAGTCTGGTTATTTCTCAGGACACTAACGAAAGAACTGCCTATTTGTTTTTCTGAAATTTACCTCCTGCAACTATTGTCATTTTCTAAAGCATGACCTCACATTCTCTGTTTCTTTACAAACTGAGCCTAATTCATTAGAGTTGCAGTAGAGTCAGTCTGAGAAGAACTTCTTCCACATATGAGGTTATATACTGTGGCTTAAGAAATTCTTGTGAGATCACTAATACTAATCTTTGACTTTCGAGTCTGACTGTACGCAGCACTATGGCACTTACATGCCTTCTATAGCTGCAAAATGCAGCTATAAAGATAGGTTTACTTCTCTGATTTTCAGAAGCTAAAAATGCTATATAGCTTAAAGTTCTATATAATATGTGACATACTGGGACTCTTTGGGTGAAAAGAGATTGCTATTTTATAGAACAATATAAAAAAACTCCAAAGCTGTCTCTGTATGGTCCCAGCAACTGCCTGTAGAAGTCTGTAAGATCATTCATACTGAATACTCTGGGTAGAGGGAGGAGTGGGCATATGGATATCTGTCTCTTCTTGATGTTTGTATGTTTATGCAAGAGACCATCAGCTATTGTTGTGGAAATTCAGTGTTTGGCCCGATGGTCAGATGTTGGCAGATGAATGTGGAAGTAAACTTGGAATACATTACCCAGCCTG
>NW_009744973.1:0-700 GCF_000703405.1 Apaloderma vittatum | reverse complement strand
GACAGTGTCAAACGCCTTGCACAAGACCAGGTAAATGACATTGGTCACTTTTCCCATGTCAATCAGCGCCGTAGCTTTGTCTTAGAAGGCCACCAAATTAGTCAGGCATGCCCTCGTTGACTGCCCATGTTGGCTGCCACCCATTACCTTATTATTTTTCATGTGCTTTAATACAGGCACGTAGGTTCAATATCTCTTCATATCTTCAGGAAATACTTCCTTTAGTATTGCTAGGCCAGCGCATATTTTCCAGTTTGTCTTTTTCTACAACTACTTAACATTAATTTACTTACACAAAACTACTTCATAAAAATCTTTTTCACCTCTATCAGTTAATGAGATTTATATAGCATAAGTTCTTGTTCTTAGTTATATGTGCTTAACATACCACATACCACTTGGTATGATTAAGTTTAATTGCCTTTCTTTTACATCATTGATCTCCTTAGGACACTTACATCCTCCTCATACTGAAAATTCTTCCCAATGCTGTGGCATCAGACAATTTCACTGACATACAGTGTGTCAAGTAGAAACATTTTGTGCTAAGATCATCACTAAATAGAATGCATCTCAAGAACCATCCTAGAGGCCTCATTTAATAATCTTCCAACCTGTCAATAACTTCTTCAGAGCAATCCTTGCTGTTTCCCATAAAAACAGGTATCGTCCATTTCATAGCATTTTTACTAATTCCCAT
>NW_009744972.1:0-693 GCF_000703405.1 Apaloderma vittatum | reverse complement strand
TGGTGCATAGTGCAGCAGTGTCACTGCCTCTCCCCCGCTGCTTGTTTCTTAAGCAAGTTGAAGACTGCATCAGAATTTTCTTCTGAAGACGGATGAAATGCGTTACCTGCGCTCTCACAGACCTGCTTATGGTGATGGAGAGCAAAGAGGACAGAAGTATTGCGGATTCTGCAATGTAGCCTTTGTAGTGCTTCAGTGTGAGGATGTTCCTCTTATGTTTGAAGCGTCATGAAGAGGCCATGCTTGATAAGTTTTCTGCCCAGAGTGCCCTGTACTGATGAAGCTGTATCTCGTACAGGTCGTTTGCCCAATTATTCCTGAAAAATGTTAGTCCTTTACAGCGCCTCAACAAGAAAACCACCTACTGGGTTGTTTCTTTTTTAATTAATCATGTTCTTTCCCATGCTTTTAAAGGACACACGATGTTTGTTAGAATGCCCAGAGAAGAGTATTTTCATTGATCGTAATAGAATTAGGTGCATGAATCAAAAATAAATGTACTTCTCTGATTGCTGCTATGATGGCACAGCATTTTTATGGTATGATGGCACAGCATTTTTATGGATTTTGGAGTATGGGGAAATACCGCTATAGGTGGAAGTCTGTTTAGCCATGAAGTCACAGAATCATCAAACATTTTGAGTGGGAAGGGGCCCACAAAGATCACAGAATCATAGAATGTGTTGAGCTGGA
>NW_009744971.1:0-699 GCF_000703405.1 Apaloderma vittatum | reverse complement strand
GAGGTAGCGCGGCTCACAGCCCCTCTCTGCTCCAGGCAGAACCTGGAAAACCCAGCTCGGGGCAGTGGAGTCTGTAGGCAGAGGCAGGGGCGCAACACACGCTTGTCTCAATGCCGGCCGGCTGAGCCAGGGAGCGTGCGAGGGAAAATCGCTTTGCTTTCTGCAAAAGGGTGGAGGGAGGAAGCGTTATTAGCTCTGACATAAAGGCCACAAGAAAATTACTGGAATCCTCATTCTACAAGTCTCCTTTTGAGAAACATTTACCATCTCCCCAAGCAATACAATATGTGACTATATGTGCAAATATTTAACAAAAACTACTTCCCCTGTTGATCAAGGAGACAGGCACACTCAGAGAAACCAATTAGCACTTGTGCTTTTGAACCAAGAGATTTATTTAGTGTTGAGAGAAAGAACTTTGAATTAATGGGAAGCTTAAAAGACACTTTGAAGTACATTTAAAGAAAAATAAGTTTAATTATTTTTTACTTGACACTGTGCTTCATGTTCAAAGCTTCCAAAGAACGTGCTCATCCCCTAGCATTGTCCTTTTTCCCATTCGGGAAGTAAGATTTTGGCTTTCCCTCCCGTGCTTCTGAGAAATATGCCAGCTAGTCTCACCGCTTTAATTAGCGGTGACATCCATCGCAAAGGACCTGGGTCACATCATGGCTTATCCTCCTGGACCCTGCCCAGCCT
>NW_009744970.1:0-697 GCF_000703405.1 Apaloderma vittatum | reverse complement strand
CTCCTTAAAACTTAAATTTGATTACAACACACTGATCAGGTGATAGAATTCTGGTAGATGAGGAGTGATAGTAGTGACCTCACGTGACCCTGGAGAAGAGTGAAATCTGTTGGAGCTGGTCTGAATGTCAACCCTGAAACATGCACCAGCTGTAGACTGTAAAAAATTAGTGGAATCCTTTCTGGATGGGAAATTGGGGAAGAAAAGTGAACTAGAAGCATCAAATAAAATAGAAAAATATAAAAAATGTATAAGTCACCAGTAGATCTAATATGATCACTTGATCTTTATAGGTCAAATCTGAGATATCAGAAGCCTTGTTTGTTGGCTAATGTGTGCTACGGTCCAATCAGTTAAGGCTGAGCATTTTTTAAGTCACCCTTCACTTAGTGGTTTTACAGAAGTTTAATATGAAGTATTCAGCCTTAACCTTACATGCACGTAGCTTTCGTTACTGGGAATGAAGGTTATGCCAGTGCTAGCTTCCTATTAATTATTGTCAGACCTGATGGCTGGTGTATACCTATATGGGATTTAAGCTACTTTTTTAAATACATCTTTAATATGATGGTAAATGAGCAGGGTGTAATAAAGAAAATATAAGGTATCTTTTCATTCTTCGTGTTTTCTTGTCTTTCAAGGGATGGGTTTTTTTGTGTTAATGTTGCGAATTACAAAGGGAAGGTCGCAAAAACGA
>NW_009744969.1:0-699 GCF_000703405.1 Apaloderma vittatum | reverse complement strand
TTGTAACCACATTAAAAAACAACTTAGGAGATGCTGGAGGTGGTGATAAACAAGATTAAAAAAACAACTCCAGTGCTAAAACCTGGGTTCAGTCCATCCCGTAACCGAGTCTGGCAAAGAAAGAGCGAAGCCCCACAGAAATATTGCCAGGGAACACGGCACCTCTGTGCTCCTCTCCCATGAAAGACCAAATAATTTTGGGGTTGTTTCAAACAGATCAATTTTGGGAGCAGGGAATAACCACAAAGTATGTTGAAATAACTGACTTCATGAATATTTTTAACGCACATAGGAATTACTACGGACACATATACAAGCCACTTGTCATCGAGAAGCATCAACCACTATCTCATTCACTTCAAACCCAGGTTATCTTTTCATATTTTATTGGTATTTAATGCCGTACAAATTCTGGAAAGGACATGGAACAGTCCTTCCAGGGCTACTACTGCAATTTCTAAATGACTGCACCAGAAAACTAAGTTTGTTGTTTTTCCATTCAAAAGAGAAATAAATGAGGGATTTGTCTCCGCTTTGCCAGAGAGCTGGTCCTCAACACTAATTCCACCTGGATGTCTTCGAAATTCTCCTCATCAGCTCCAATTTGCAGACCGAGCTTGGGAGCTGAACTCAGCTCTCACACAGCAATAAAAATCTCTACGGAAGGGCCAGGTGTGACAAGGGACCACAACTGGCCAC
>NW_009744968.1:0-698 GCF_000703405.1 Apaloderma vittatum | reverse complement strand
TATTTGACAGAGTTAATGAGAAGGAGTTTTGTGTTTGTGCCAGCTGGTTCCTCCTGCTGGGTTAGTGGAACAGTACTGATTCAGAACTTGCAGTGAAATGCACCTTCTTTTTCAGAATTTAAATCCTTATCAATACCATTTTAAATCAGAAAGGTGTGCAAATGTAATTTGGTGCTCTTAAGAGCAAAAGACAAGCGGTTGCAGCCTCTGATAGGCAACAGTAATGAACACTTTAGGGGATTTTCAATTTTGTCCTTTCCTAAACAATGATTCTTTTTTTTTTTTTGTTAATCTCTTCTTTGGCCTTTTATGAGCAGCACAATTTCTTCCAGGCTGTAAGATTGTGCTCTGTCTAGGCATGTACTAAAAGGAGATTTTCAAATTCATATGTGAATTTGGTATCTGGATTCACATCTAAGACATGCTTCACCTCATTGTGCCTTGACTTGTTGTGGGTTTAACAACCAAGAAGAATAGTGAGCAGGAGAACTTTCATTCAGCTCAGTGGCTTTTGCATGAAGGCCATTTGCATTGTGACCAATACTCCAAGAGCTGTCTGTTCCTCCTGTCCTTCTGCACTTCACTGGGCATTTGCAGAGGCCGCTTTGAGGGACAGGATTCACAGATACAAGAACGTTTGTTATGACCCCACAGAGCAGAGAGTGTGATCTGAAGATCACGTCAGGAATGTGGAACTC
>NW_009744967.1:0-692 GCF_000703405.1 Apaloderma vittatum | reverse complement strand
TGCAGCAGGGCTATACAGTTCCTGGGGGGATTACAAGCTTAACTACGTGGAGCTAAATTTCCAAAGCGAAGGACACGCACGCTTGTGAAGGAGGTTGGTGAATGGCCCTGTCTCCTGTGGTGTCTGATGCTTTCTCAGCAAGGTGGTGCTCCAGTGGGGGCTGGCAGGAGCCAGGCAGAGGTGTTGCTTTCACTGTGCTGCAGTGGAGGTTGCTTGGTGCAAGTGTCTCTCCCAGAAGGCAGTAAAATCTGGGAGAAAGATTTGATGATTTTTCCTTTTATTTTTCTCTTTTCCAAGAGCTGTTTTGAAAAGTCTTAAAGGCACATGAATGAAGCTTCTGCTCGGTGGCTCCAGCTGTGTGCCATAGAGTTTGGGTGTCATTTAAAACGTGAGACGGTCCTGGGAGGTGTGGAAGAACAATGCTTGGGATGGTGGATGGAAGGAGGAGAGAGGAGAATAGGCAGGAGCTGCAGAGCAGATGTGGTGGTTTATTGGCTTCAGCCAGCAAATCATCTTGTTTCACAACTTTCTCCTTTCCATAAAGATTTCATTTGCAGCTACATGGACCAGAAGGCAAAGCTAGGAAACAGTGTGGACCTGCTGCAGCTTTGGCACTGCTACGGACTCACACAAATAAAAGGCTGCTCTCACATCTACACACTGTGACTGCTTTGGAGTGGTTTCAGTAGTTC
>NW_009744966.1:0-694 GCF_000703405.1 Apaloderma vittatum | reverse complement strand
GGCAGGATTACGAAGAAGAAGAAAGAATAGACGTTCTGTTCCCATCAGCACTTTTTCCTCTTCTAGGCTGATTCAGCAAGGCATTTATGTACATTACTTGGTAAATAAAATTATTGGGATAACGCTTTAAGCTGGGCATACCATGAAGGGCCCTGTTGAACTAGGTCATGCTAAAAGGCTTAGCCAGCAAATTTGCTTAGCCAGAAAATTCCTTCTAGAACAAATTAAGACTGAATTACAGTTGATTTATCCCTTGGGACCTTGTTAGCTGATCACACAGGGCCCCTAGAATAGTAATTGCTGCTCTACCTTTTTCCATTAATTTTGGTACATTTCAGAAATTCAGCCTTCCGATGTCCAGGTGATATGAGTCCCTCAATCCGCAACCAGTCTTCTTACCTTACCTTAAGTCTTTCCTCCCCTATAATGTGACCCAGGCTTGACGATCCCACAGTCCAGAAAGCTAATCACATCCTGGGCAGCAAGAAAAACGTGGCCAGCAGGTCGAGGTTGGTGAGACTGCCCCTCTACTCTGCTCTCATGAGGCCCCAGCTGCAGTCCTAGGTTCAGCTCTGGGGGCCCCAACACAAGAAACACACAGACCTGTTGGGAGTATCTCCAGAGGAGGGCCACGAAGATGATCGGGGGGCTAGGGCCCCTCCCCCAAGAGGACAGGCTGAGAGAGTTGGGGCTG
>NW_009744965.1:0-696 GCF_000703405.1 Apaloderma vittatum | reverse complement strand
CGGCATTCTGACTTCCATGAAGGCACAGACAAACAGAATAACCTTTTCTATATAACAAACCCAGAAATGCTTGAATTAAAGTGTCTTAAAATGGAAAGTGCCACTTGAAATAAAGCGGTGAATCAGAAACCTCAGGAGGTAGTAAAATTATAGCAAACACTATAACAGTTTATAGAGAAGAATCAATTAGTGGGTGTGGGTTGGAAGGAGATGAATATTTTGGGGAAGAGCTAACTTTCTTTAGCATTTACCCACACAAAAAGTAGTGAGCCACATACAAAGAATCAAATTCTGCTCTCTTTAAAGCATGTTAATTCACTGGAACTCACAGGATCTCTACATAAATAAGGGTGAAAGAATCAGATTTAGCTAATTCATCCCCTTTTAGTACACAAGTGTGTATGCATAGTGCTGCAATATGAGACTCTGATGAACAAGTATGCAGCAGTAAAAGCTACACAAGAAAAGGTTTAAAACAATACTGAACACCAAGTTTAAAATATCGCAGTCTTATATCAGCAAGTTTGTCAAGTGGAATAGGATGGAGTACAGACTGTACCGGATAGAAGATATTTTAGTAGCTGAAACATTGGATTAGTATGTGTCCTCTCGGGCAGATTATGTCTACAACTACTTAATTCCCTAATGCATTTGCATATACTGGAAGCTTTAAGCAGTCCACTCTAGACTCTAATA
>NW_009744964.1:0-697 GCF_000703405.1 Apaloderma vittatum | reverse complement strand
TTTTTTTTGTTTTGTAATTATAGAAAATAAAAAAAGTACACCAAAACAGCCCCCCAACACACACACAAACCCCCTCAAAATCACCACAAATGAATTTAATTGGTGCGCATAATAAAAAGTGCAGAAATCTCAGGTAGCATTTGCGTTCATGTTACAAATAAGAAAACACCTAACAGATTTCAGATTATAAATTGTATTTACTCTACAAATTTATCTGTAAAAATAAGATACCTCAGATAAACGACTTCTGCATCCAGTTAATGAAAACAAATGCCACAGAAGCAAGATGAATCAGCTTTAAAAATATTGGCTTATTTCCATGTTGGACAAGATGTATAAATCCTGTGTAGAACCTGTATCTTAAACTTTATTACATATAAACATCTTGTTTAAAAAGTCATAACAACATAATATTAAGATCAGCCTGTCATTACAAAAATAGCGTGTGGGGTTTCGATGCCATGCTCTGTTGAAAGCTGGCTCTCAGAGCGGAGCAGGCAGAACGGATCGTGGGAACGCTCTTGGTCTTGTCTGAGGGAAAAATGTTCAGTTCCTGAATGGGACATAACTAAATAGTTGTGACAAAGCTGAGTCTCTTTGCTCTGTGCTGAGGAGCATCCCCATCCTCTGTTCTGCTGGTTCTGTAGCTGTTGAGAGCTGGGCAGGCAGCCCGGTGGTGACCCCAGACTGGCCAGGG
>NW_009744963.1:0-676 GCF_000703405.1 Apaloderma vittatum | reverse complement strand
CAGCCACAGAGGGTGCAGGATGACTTCATTGAGTGGTTTGTCCTCACAGTCTTTCCGAGAAGTTTTTTGCTTCTTCTGTTATTTCTAGGTGGCACATCCATGTGGCTGGTTACTGCCCTCATCTGCTCTGCTGGCTTTGCTGTGGCTGCTTTGACTCTGCCTTTCCTTACCTGGAAAACAAGTAAAAGCTTTCAGTATTTCTGCTGCCCCATTGCCATCCTGCCAGACACACTGGTAACTTCTCTTACTGTGCATTATTGGTTTTTAGGGTGCTGGGTATTTGCAGAAACACGAGGCAGGCAGGAAAAGCAGGCACGTGCCTAGGAAGCCTTGCTCATCCCAGTGTGATGAGCTGAGCCACACGGGTCAAGCAGCCTGCAGGAGTTGGCCGCACGGCTGTCACTACCTTCGGCTCAGAGCCCTGAACAGGGACGATGGTCCTGGTGCTTGTGGGAAAGCAGCTTGGGCGGCACCGACGGATTCTGCCTGACCAGCTGCTCCCTGAACAAAGCAGCTGTGTCACTGGCACCACTGCTCCATGGCCTCTGGTACCAGCACTGAGCTCCTCAGCTCCTTGATGAGGAGAAACAGATCATCAAAAGCAGCCTCTTTTTTTCACTCACTGAAGCAGAGTATGTTTAAGTCAGCAGCTTAAATGTACTGTCTGGTTCAAGCG
>NW_009744962.1:0-682 GCF_000703405.1 Apaloderma vittatum | reverse complement strand
AAAAAAAACCACAAAGCACTGTACCTGAGCTGTGAACAGCATAACGGTATCAGTGGTGTAAAAGTTACCCTTTTTCACTTGGCAACAAATGCTTTTTGGTAGAGCAGCACTGTAACCCAGTTTGTAAGAGTAGGACACTTAATCTTTGCATGTGTTCTGACTGAAAATCCCTTTTTTGTTCTGTGTCTCATACTCACTACTGGCAGTTTTCTTCCTTTTGGAAAAGAAAAAAGATTTAACCCTTTAGTTAGGAGTAAGCTAGGATATATACTAGGAGCACACTAGCACGTAAATGATCCTGTTGAATGTGAACCACTTTTTTAAAAATGCTCTGACTTTTTTTGTGGGAAGTGATAGCTGCTTCTTGTGCACGGGAACGAGACAACAGAGACCGCTTGTTCGTTTAGCGATTAAGTATACCGAGAGAATTTACACATTCTCAGTTTTGTTTAGGCACAGCTCTAAAAGCACGGCATGATCAAAATTTCTTTTTCTCACTAAGAGCGCTGAATACTCAGTTCAGGTTTGGGCATCTCAGGGAGAGACTTCTGGCTGGAGTAAAGCCACATGCCTTGACTAAACCTGGTGATGTGTTGCAGGCTTGCATTAGCTGAGGATCCGGCCCTTAACTGTTCAAAAGTATGAATGTATTAAAAATTTTACTTTGCTTCTCATTAATACC
>NW_009744961.1:0-697 GCF_000703405.1 Apaloderma vittatum | reverse complement strand
GCTCTCCAGGGACTACCCAGCCCCGATCTTGGCAGGAGCCAGCATAGCCTAGTTAAAGCCCCTTCCAGCTGGCTCTGAGCCCATTGGCACCTTCTGCCAGCAGACGTGTTGCAGCGTGCCACAGCTTGGCCACTTCACTGTCCCTGAACCACCTCCTGGGAGCTACTGGTGTTGGTTCGGTGCCCATCGGTAGGAATTCCCTGTGTCAGAGGGAACACCCTCAGCTGCAGCCCCCACCATCTTCTGCTCATTTTGTGTCTCACAGTCAACAGAAAAGGCAGAGGGTGAGTTTGAATACTTTGAGGAGGCAGCTGTGACCTGCCAGTCATCCCTTACACACCGCAGCAGCCGCTGCTCTGTGCCAGTTTGGACATTTAACTGTGTTTAGGAGAAGGTCCCTGGGGCCTCCACTTGTGCAGTAAAAATGCTCTCTGTCCCTAAGAGCAGGTGGCGTGGTGTGGCTCACATTTGAAGAGAGGAGCTCTCTATATCCAAACTGTCTACAGTAAAAGATCCTCAGGCTGTGCAGTCCTCTGGACCATGCCAGGGTGATGTTTGAGTGGGCAGAGGCCAAAATATCTCTGGAAGTTTGTTAATTACAACATGGGTACAATTGCAACTGAGCCTTTTAGTTTATTATTATAGATATGCCCTGGATTTGACTTCTGGATCAAGGGAGTTTATTGATCATTATTCT
>NW_009744960.1:0-696 GCF_000703405.1 Apaloderma vittatum | reverse complement strand
AAAATACTTCCAATATTTTTCACCCTACCAAAATATTCTCTGCTATGAATATTCCCCACACCGTTGAATTCCACCCCGTTTATTGCACTAAACCAAATCAAGGCTGCGACAGGAATGAAAAAATCAATTGCTTGGGGTGTTTTTCACACCGAACCGGGTCTCGGTCAGGGCTCTGAGCTCCCACTCACTTTGCCCGTCTCTCCTCTTGCATCTGGGGTTTGGTTCTCTGGGCTTTGTCCCCCATGCGGGTCCCCTCCAACTTGCCCACCAAGGACAGGACTTCCCCCGTCGGCTCATCCCGCCGCGTCCGGTCGATCAGCGAGCGGTCGGCTTGGAGGACGAGGTTGGAGTTCTGGGAGGAAGAAGAAGAGGAGCTGAGGCAGGTCCCGCCGGGGCGGGGAACCCCACGGGCGCCCCTCAGCCCCACGGAGCCTTTTATTGTAACACGTTGCTCGCTGCACACGTAATTCGCGTTTTAATTAATGATTTAAACACACCCAGCCCCACCACCAGGTGCAGATTTAGACTTCAAGCCTTCTTTCAGCTCGGAGAACCAGCCTGGCAGCTCCGTTACCTCCCGGTGCCCGGAAAGTCCCGCTTTAAGGGGGACAAAGACCCGGAAAAAAGCTTAAAAGAGGGGTTTAGGCCTCAGAAATCCCCGACTCCAGTAACGCACCGTTACAAGCAGCTCTCCTC
>NW_009744959.1:0-695 GCF_000703405.1 Apaloderma vittatum | reverse complement strand
ATGCCATGAGTCGAGCCGCGGCGTCGGTGAGGAGGAGCTCGTGCGGTGCCCGAAAACGCCTCCCGGCTGCCCGGGCTGGGAGCAGGAGGGCGAGACACCAGAGCACGTGCCCTGCCTGCTTCTCCAGCGCGCATCTCCTGCTCTTTAAATTGATTGGCACTTTCTATTTGAGGAAAAATGAGTTCTTAGAATTGAAATACTGGTTATTGTTATGGTAATACAGGGAGGCTGCTGGCAGGAGAGATTTTAAGATACAGAGAAGGTTAGTTTAAATCAAGCAACTGATAGGTGAGTCTACATAAAGTGCTCGGGACTAATGAGTTCCGAGGGACCCGCGTGTCGGGTCTGGCCCCTTCATGCCGCTGACTCGAGTGGCGGGCGCAGGTAATAGCCGAGATAACCTGAGGCCTCCCAGATCATTATTGCTTTATCACGCTTTGTATAAAAGATTTTCGGCCTCATTTAGGATGTCAGCCTCTATCAAACGTTTCCTCGTGTTAAGAGCAGGACACGTCCCTGCGGAGCGGGCGTGCCGGGACCCCTCGCTGCCGGCCCAGGGAGAAGCACTCGGGGCAGCCGGGGACCCTCCGAGGGGGACGCGGCGCTAAGCAGGAGATTTATGAATAATGCAACAACAAAAGCACCGAGCCCAAATTAGCACGACGCTGTGACTGATTCCCAACATATGTTATTGC
>NW_009744958.1:0-695 GCF_000703405.1 Apaloderma vittatum | reverse complement strand
TGTTGTCAAAGTGAATTATTTGGATTTAGAGCTAAGAAAAATAGGAGATGTGGCTAGGAATTTGAAAGCAGCCCAGGCCTTTGCTGTGCTCCAAACTCAGGTAAAACTTCAACTAGGGCAGGGTTCTTTGCAGGATTTTAAAAAGAATTTAAGGGTCAAGATGCAGGACTGGACTTTTGGTTAATACCTGTGCCCTTAACACTGCAAGGGTAGCAAACTACTGAATTCATGTGCCTGTATAAACTATTCCCATGTGATAAAGACGTCTAGTGGTGAAGCTCAGGCTGAATCTTTTCCTCCGCGCTTGTCCTGAATTGCTGAGAATTTGCATGATTAAGGAGGATGGAAAAGTTCTTAAGCTATTGTTGCCAGCGAAACTGCCACCTTCATCTTCGCCTGGTGAGAGCAACTGTCTCTTTTTGCATCTAAGTGATGGAAATTCGGGAGCAACTCTTGGTAGTGGCAAGGTTGCGTGTGATATGGGAACCGGGTGGGACTGACGACAGCACTTGCTTGAAGGCAGTTTGGCTGCTGCAATATGTTGGGATAGAGGAGTGCATTTTCCTAGCAGTGGTCTGAACAGGCTTTGCATCTTTCTTTTTAATTATTTTTTTTAAACTCGCAGACACCATAGATCAGTGTTCACCTGTAAAGCACATATTTTTTACTTTTTTTTCCCCTGTTTTTTTTTTTTT
>NW_009744957.1:0-696 GCF_000703405.1 Apaloderma vittatum | reverse complement strand
GCAGCTTCACAAGCTACCTGGCACCCAAGTCACACCGGCTTGCTCTCTGGTGGAGTATTACATTACTAGTCCAAAATGCATGGGAGAAACTAAAGTTCAAAGAAACTCTTGGAAGTCAGAGCAATAAGGGTTTGAGAAAAAAAATCTTAGTATTTTTGATTTGACTATCCTCTCTCAATTAGCTACCTCCTAGCCTGGACGTGAGTGCCACTACCAAACCGCACATTGCCAGGGCTGTGGACAAGCAGCCCGAAGAGGTTAAGGCAGAAAGTTGCTGGCAGGTTTCTGCCCAGCTGGAAGCAATGGCTCAACACACATGGCTGAGCTTAAACAACCCGATTTCCCTCCTAAGGATGTAAAAATGATGTCAAGTCCTTGGCACACGCGATCCTGCTTTGACAGCCAGATATGCCGAGTGGAAATACAGCCCCTGAACAGCATCCCAAAGGTTTATTTGATGATCGAACACCCAAGGACTGGAAATAACTGCTTGAGAGCGGCACGGGAGATGGCTTTTGTCTATTTACCCACAGGACAAAGACAACAGGCACCCACCGTGCATGTTTCCTCCCCTGCCCTCTGCCAGCACGCTTTCATCTTCAGCCAGAGGAGAACGAAGGCAGCTTGTTCTCTGTTATCTGATCCTTGGCCCCACTTCTGAGGACGCTAGGTGGGCTGATAGAGGGGTGCCAGCTC
>NW_009744956.1:0-695 GCF_000703405.1 Apaloderma vittatum | reverse complement strand
TCTCCAATGACTTTACTCTCTGTGCAAAGGAGTATGCGCTGCCTCATGAGGGGTGAGTGTGGGGAATTGCTTTAGTAGCCTTATCTTCTCTGCTATCCTCTAGAAATTGGTTTCTTTGAAGAGGTAAGAGCATGTAGGCAAACTTGAAATGAGGACAAGAATCCTGAACTGAGCATGACTTCTAACCGCTTGTCCCAGACACAGGCTGAGACTCTGTTCCAGGCTCTGGGAAGCCCGAAGGAAGATTTAGCTCTGCAGGAGGGATCCTCCCACATCCCTGCACAAAACAGAAGCCAGGTGGTCTCTGCGTGACAGCAGGGTGCAGGGAGGCAGGGATTCCTGAACATCAGTTTCCCTTTTGACACTAATTTTCAATGAAACATTTTGCCTCATTAGTCTGTTTCTCCCTGATTTTATCTTCCCTTTCAGAAAACAGTGCAAATAAAGCTAAAGGCTTTCATAGCTTGTGGATGTCTCTACCATACCAAACAGCTCAACAACGAGACGAGTAAGAAAGTGTGAAGGACTAACACAAGCCTTTTCAAGGACCTGTGTCCATGCCAGGAAAGGGTGTGATCCACAGTCCTGCTCCAGTTCCATTCTCCAGCTTGTTCCAGTCGGCTGTGACTTCTGTTAATCCCTGTCCTGGGGCTAGAAGAAAGCAAGACAAACAGTTCAGTTTGCTCTGACAGGAC
>NW_009744955.1:0-689 GCF_000703405.1 Apaloderma vittatum | reverse complement strand
GCTTATGAATCAGAAACATAAGAAAAACTGGTGTAAGAAAGGCCATTTCCAGATCTTTCCGGGTTTGTTTTAAATGATTCCGTGTGTGCTCATAAGATAAACTGCCAAGAAGGTTGTGAATGTGTCTTAAAATTTTCCATAACAAGCTGATAATGCACTTCTCAAATTAACGTGGATGTTGTTTATTGGACTGTGAACATTTCAAACAATCGGTGTTTTCGCAGCTTAGTTTTATGAGAGCATAGGCAGGGCTCGGCACGCTGTCCATGGAAGCTGGGGATTACCAACCTGGCTGGCTTCTGCGCTGAGGCTGCTGCCTCTGTGGAAGCTCTTGGAAGTGCCCATTCCCCTCATCACAAGCGCTTGTGCAGCTCCATCCATGCCCTGCGTCTGGTCTGGGACTCCCCAGAGATGCCGACAGACTGGAGAGCGCCCAGCAGAGCTCTGGAGACTGGAACAAGGAAGCAGGGTCGTTTCCTCCCCAGAAAAGTCTGAGGTTCGTACAGTCCAACCGCAGCGAGACAGGTTCCAGCACAACCTGCTCCGCGTTCAGCGCTAGTCCTGCTTTGAGATGAGATGAGGTTTTCAGCAGTCAATTTCACACTTATTTTCTGTAATTCTGGCATATTCTTTTGATGGTTTGGTTTTGGTCTGAGCACACTGTAAAGGTCTTGATCAGCATCAAGCCT
>NW_009744954.1:0-671 GCF_000703405.1 Apaloderma vittatum | reverse complement strand
CCAGGAAGTCTGCCTGGCTTTCATACTCATTAACACTACAGTCTCCCAGACCTTTGTGATACTCAGGATAATTAATTCCCAAGAGAGCTTCCTTTATGCATCAAGATGTAAGCTTTGAGCTCATAAGAAAACAATATCCTGGCCCTCAGATTCCCACCTCCTGAAATAAGTCAACAAAAATATCTAACACATCATTCTTTTGCCTTCCTTTCCCTTAGCCCTACTTAGGGAAATGACCAGTAAATAATTCCTCAACATTTGGTAGCTAGACCAAAATGGTAGGCTTAACACACACAAGTATTTGTCACAGAAGTACGTGGGACCAAATATCTACAGGAACATCAGTAGATACAAACAGTTCAACATGCAGCAAAGCACAGAGTCAAAAAAGCACCCAAATCATTCCTGAGCATTTTTAGACTCTTCAGTACACTGCCACTTCACAAGATTTAAATAAAGCTGCAAGTATGCAAATTGACTCAGCATCAAGAAGTCCAGCTGACTGAACTTTAAAAGTTCTGTGGAGCCTAGCATCTGATCCCTGGGCACCTGCATTGCATTACTTACAATTAGCTCGTAATCTTAAATTTTCAAAATTAAAAACAGAGCAACATATCCAACACTGTGGAATAAGGCAAGCTAGTTCATACCAATATGAGTTGCCCGGGGTA
>NW_009744953.1:0-687 GCF_000703405.1 Apaloderma vittatum | reverse complement strand
CGGCCCTCGCTGTGAAGGTGAGTCTGTGGTCCGTCTCCTTGGGCAAGAAGCTATTAGTGCGGCTCTGGGCACACGGGAGAGCCTGGCCGTTGCTACTAAGCCCTTCAGGGAGGGATTCAGTTCCCCTTCAATGAAGTACACAATTTTTATAATACGTAAAGAATAAGCTTACCTCTATGAATCCGGAGCTCGGTATTTCTATAACCATAACTGCACATGCCAGAGCTCGAGCGCTGGGGCTGCTGACCTCACAGGGTGTGACCAGGAACTGGCACATCACTCTCATAGTGTGAGACCAAGCACAAAGGGGTCCCCAGAGCCAGCACCCTCGTCCTGGTTCTCCAGCAGCAGCATGCCATGGAAAGCTGGCCACTGACAGTGCTGGTGACCGGGCATGGAGTGTGACACAGCCTTCAGGGCGAGACCAGACAGATTTTTACGAATTGACTCATCCTTCTTTGTCCAGAAACATTAGAAGAGGGCTGAGGCATCCATCTGGGGTTGTCAGGGCAGACCTGGCAATACCTGGCGTGCAACTCCTGTCTTTCGCCTTCTCTGTCTGATGTGCATGTGGTTTGAGTTGTCTCTCAAGATTGCTTTTCCCAGACATTCTCACAGGCTTTTCCCCTCCCTCTCCAGAGGTGACGTGTCCTCGGCCACCAAACATCGCCAACGGGCTGCACAGCG
>NW_009744952.1:0-687 GCF_000703405.1 Apaloderma vittatum | reverse complement strand
AGTCATTCTCAATAAGAATATACTCACATTCTTTGACACCCTGATTACACCTTGGAAACACACAGTGCTGGATATAACTCCTGCCCCATCTGCCTTCTGGTGACACTGTCGTGATCTTAGCCTTCTAACATGCATCCAAGTATTTCCTCATCTTAAAATTTCCTCCCTACACTGAGGTGGAAAAATAATTTTTTGCCTTAAGAACGTGCTGCTTTATCACAGAAGGAAACTAAGGAGAGGCAAAAAGAAGAGTAAGAATGAACTTAGAGGGAACAGCCAGCCAGGTGCCGTTGGCTAATATATGTAATTGTGCTGTGAAGAAGTAACTCAACCTTGCTTTGAATCACTTTAAGCAACTGGAAGAGAAAAAAATCCTATCAAATCTGCCATGAGGGAAGCATATGTGAACTGCACATGGTCTGAGAAATAGAATAAAGAATGTAAATAGGTCTGTTTCATTCTTTAGGCCCCGATTCATGGAAGCAAGAGAGTACTTTAACACATGCTTTCTTGCACGCATCTGCTTTACATTTATTGTCTTCAAATGAGAAAGACAATAGTTAAGTGTATGTGTGGTCCTCAATGGAAACGAACACAAAACACTCTGTCAGTGTGGTTCTGACTTGGGTCCCTACCTTTGCGATATAAACTGCAATCTAGGTGTTAAAGTCAATTGCAAGGTTTTTT
>NW_009744951.1:0-695 GCF_000703405.1 Apaloderma vittatum | reverse complement strand
GCGACTACAGCCCTGCTAACGCCAAGTCTTCGGCGCAGAATTCCAACAGTGCTAGTCAGGGGCGCGATACGTGATGGGCAATGTTAGGCCATAAAACTGCCTGGCCTGCCATCGCGTCCGCAAAGCCGCGCCGCTTCTGCCGTAGCTGGCTCATGTGGCGTGACGGTACTGGAACAAACTGGCAGCCAGAGTGCCTTTTTGCCTGCAGAGCTGAAGTCGGGAAGGGGCCACCGAGCTTTCACAGCAGGGTTCTCCAGTTCAGGGCTCACACAGCACCATTTGACCGCTCCGCGTGCGGGGGCTTACTGAGCAGATGCGACAGAAATCCAGCACACCGGGCAACAGTCAGCATGAGAACCAAGGTGTGGCTACACCCCAACTTTATCATTCAGCCTAACATCCTCCGGTCTGGAACATCCCTTTGGTCACTTGGGGTCCCAGATGTGTCCCCTCCCAACTTCTCGTGCATCCCCATCCTACTTGCTAGCAGGGGCTGAGGAACAGAAAAGGCCTTGACTCTGTGCGAGCCCCGCTCAGCAGTAACCCCAACATCCCTGTGTCATCATCACCGTCCACAGCACAAACCCAAACACCGCTCAGCATAAGCTGCTACGAAGAAGTTTAACTCCGTCCCAGCTAAAATCAGTTTACGCTCCCCAAATTCTTCTCATCTAACGATAATAAAGTATTATAAT
>NW_009744950.1:0-694 GCF_000703405.1 Apaloderma vittatum | reverse complement strand
GGAGGCTACAAGTCAGTGCAGAATCATAGAATCTACATAACTCTGTCATTTTGTGTTTGTGAATATACTACTGACAAAATATGGAGTATGTAATGAAAATATTGAGAACAATATACAAGAGAGTAATACGAGGGAAGGTATATGTTCAGAGAGAAAGGTAACCCCAAGGCTTCATTGTTCTAATTCTAATTCCTGCCTGTCTTGCCTTTCTAGTTATTGTCATCAGGGTCATTAATCCCAAAAGAAAAGAACCAGGATGCTGCTTCCTGTGGCTACATTTTCTCTCATTACCTTATAAAGGAGAATGCTGCAGCTTTTAACCTCAGGGGAATCAGAATTGTTACCCAATAACTTTGAGAGTAGCACATAAAAAGCAGGCAGGAATACAAAATATCATGCAACCTCAATTCAACCACAGGGTCTACTAGTCCAGAGCTGAAAGCCTTCCTAAAACACCTCCCCAAAAGTCAAAAAAAAAACACAGACAAGCTACTCACCCACCAACACTTGCCTTCTCAAGGACACCTCAAGCTGCAAATGAAAACAATTAAGTACTTAAGAAGACAAACACCCATCATCCACCCTCTCTTAGCTTTTAATAGGGCGGAATTTCCTTTTTGCCCATAACTGACAGCTGCACTATTGGGGGATAAAGCAGGGGTCTCTTCCCAGGGAGTTGGTTAATCCTCCCTTT
>NW_009744949.1:0-693 GCF_000703405.1 Apaloderma vittatum | reverse complement strand
AGTCACATGCATTCCCAACCCAACGGGAAACCAGTTTCACAACACATATTGCAAAATATTGTGCTACGTTGCCCAGAATAAGCACAGGAAACCCAGGGATGTTTGTTTACTAGTTTCGTATTAGACAGTCTTCATTTTTCCCATTAAAAAATAGCAGCCAAATAGAACAAAGTTACTCCATCAGGCTTCAGGAAGACTCCTGGGCCTGATCCTTACAAAACACCCTAACCCTGCAGTAAACGTAAGACTGTGCACTCCCCTTGCACTGTCACTGCAGTTCTAGTTTCACAGAAGCTCCTTTCAGGTCTTGTTAAGTTTCCTTCCTGTACAGTAAAAAAATGAAAAATGTCTTTGTTACTGCTGCAGCCTCACTGAAAAATAATTAACAGCGTGGCCTGAGGCTCCTACAAGCCTACGCACACCTAACAAGTGAAAGAGAGAACTACCGAGATTCTTTGAGAATCAGGAAAAACATGCTGGTCTTCCGCCTGTGCAAACACTAGAGCAAGAACGACCTCAGCACTGGCTCCTGGAAAGGTCAGAGGCCTAACGTGGAGCCTGACGTTAACAGCAAGCTGAGGGATGGGGGACTTAACGCCCGGCGGTGACAGCAGCTCAGTTCCCGAAGCCCTGGAGAAGCAGGAGGACAGGGCTGCGGCGAGAAACGCGATCACAGCGCGCAGGCACCACCTC
>NW_009744948.1:0-694 GCF_000703405.1 Apaloderma vittatum | reverse complement strand
AAAAGCTTTTAAAGTTTGCAATATTTTTGCGTAACTATACGTATTGTAAAAAACTTCTTAAGTCTGACATGTTGATGTCTATTTTGTGACTTCCACCGTTACAAAACTTGAATTGAACTGCATGCAACAGTTGAATGAGACATCTACAAAATATGATTATTCTGTTACATCACTTACGCTAGTTATCACTGTCAAGACCTGGTAAATAAGATCAGTAGACCTGCAATTTTATAACATTGTTTAAAATCCTTGTTCTCCTCAGCATGATTTAAGCTTTGAAAACTCAGTAAGTGCAATCATTTTATTTCACTAAATAGTAGCTATTGTTAAAATGTATAACATAGATCCTTCTGTCTACGGTTTCCTTCTATGTGTATCCTAGAAAGTTAATCCAACTGATCTGTTGTTTGTGCTTGCTCTAACTATTGTTTTCTTAACAAGCAAAAAAAAAATTGGTTACCTTTTCTTCCCATTGTGTGTAATATTAGTTAAGGACAATGGAGCCATTAAGAGTTATATGTATCATATGAAAAACGTTTCTTAAATGGTAGAACCTTTAGAAGAAATTAGGAGGGAAAAAAAGAAAAAAGCCAGAACATGTGCACTTATATCCAAAACTGTGTTTCTGAGTCTTCCTTAGATAGCGTCTAACTTGTGTCTTAATTACTTTGTCTTATTTTAAATAATTTTTTTT
>NW_009744947.1:0-692 GCF_000703405.1 Apaloderma vittatum | reverse complement strand
TTTTAAAAAGTTAATAGACAAAAAAAACCCCACACCTGATCAATTGTTCTCATTGCATCAATGAGATGGTTCCTCTTGCCCCACACAACTTGCACTACACAACGACCATGGTTTGTTCCCTACTAGCCCCAGGTTCCTTTCAAAGCAGCCTGCTGCAGCAGTCCTGCACCCAACGAGCCATCTAACCTTGACTCGCCAGGTTGTGCTCTAACTGTGCTTCCGTTCTGACCAGAAAGAGTTCAGGGTCTCAACAACAGTCTTCATGATAGGAGACCCCGTCAAACAAGTTATTGACCTTGGCCATCCTACCGTACGTGCTCTGTGTCACAAGGGTAGCCTATGCCTGTGGTGAACTTGCTTCAACATTCCAGCCTGAAGGTGAAATGCTTCCAAGCTCTCCCCTCAAAAATGAAACCAAATTCTTGGCCACCTGCGTTTTTCTTGGGGGAAAAAAAAATAAAATCCAGCAGTGCCAGGGCTGTACGAAGGAGCCACTGGGAGCATTCTGCCTCACGGCTGCCTTACACACGTGCCTGGAGAAACCATCCCACAGTTCTTCACCATTCAGGCAACAGTAGTTCCAATAGTGCAGAACCTCTGATCTTTACTCACACTACCATAAACTCCGTGGTGTTATTACTCTACTCTGAAAGTACGGTATTAACAAATGGAAGAAAGCACTCAAAAAAAAA
>NW_009744946.1:0-693 GCF_000703405.1 Apaloderma vittatum | reverse complement strand
AGCCTTTATAGAATGAGTTGGTGGTTTTAGTTTCTTTCCAATTCTATAGCTGTTTGTATCATCAAGTATGGTTGGTGAGGACGTGTACCTTCAGGCTGGTGGTTTCATGAAGAAACAAGATTGTGGATAGGTGCAAAAACCAATACCTTTGAGATTCCCCAAGGAGGTCTCTAAGCACTACCATTAACATGAATATTACAGAAAGGCAGAATCTTAAAAGATATATGGTGATCTTATTTCCCTTTGATAGATTTCAGAATATGTGGATGCCCCAAACAGCAGCAAGAAATTATTTTCTAATGGGTAAGAGTCTAATCTAATCTCAACCGAAGTCAAGCAGAATAACTCCCTCTGGCCTGTATGGCTACTGAATCAGGCTGTAAATATCCTAGCCTTTCACTCCCTCTTATAGTTATCACTTTTATAGCATAATAATGGTAGCTTCCATAGTGTGCTCAATGCTATATAAAAGCACAAGAAAAGAATTTGTCAATCAGTTCAAAACAAACTACCTGTGGAAAGATCGCTGACATTAAGATAGCATGTGCATCACAAGCATGATAACAAAAAATATTGTGAAGCTATTATCTGCTAAAAATTGCTATTATTTTAATATAGCATCATTTTCCATTAGAATTCCTGACTAAAATTATCTGGTTGACCTGATCTTTCATCTAGACAACCTCTACTGGT
>NW_009744945.1:0-684 GCF_000703405.1 Apaloderma vittatum | reverse complement strand
CTCAGTCGCTGCAGTCACCATGGTGCTTAGTTTCAGCTCATGTTAGCATTTGTTTGGCTGGGCCGAGTACCAGGGCTTGCTGAGGTTTTTTTGCGTGCCCATAGTTTGTGTGGAGCCACCAGCATGGTTTGAGGTGTTTTTTGGTTGGTTGGTTTTTTATATAATGTAAAATCATCCTATTTCTGAAAAATAAATTTGACTTCTCATTTTCCTCTACGCTACCAGTACCATCCTCTGTACCTGATAGACAGCTGCTCTCTCTCCCCATTTCCCTTGTTTGCTCAGACCAGTAGCTTTCCCAGCAATTGTCAAAGTGGTGGTCAGGAGAATTCTCCTGCAGCCATCCCCAGCTCCTCCGAAAGATTTAGCTATTGCCTGGGTGGAAACACTGGGCAACGTGCTGTACACGTTCTGAGAGTTCATCTTCCTTCAGACTTTATATATTTGTCAGGGTGATTTCTGACTTTTATAATGGAAAATAAATGCCTGGTTGGTATGGCCATACCTTCAGGAACTCTTTTGCCTTAAAGCAGTGCCAGTGTTTTGTCTTTTTTAACTTATCAAGCCTTCTGTTTCTCTCTCTCTCTCTCATTTTAGACATTCTTCAGTTCACCTTGGTCCTGACACTGTGCCTCACATGGAAGGCCATAGCACTCCAGCCTCCTAAACCTCTTCCACTTTTTT
>NW_009744944.1:0-693 GCF_000703405.1 Apaloderma vittatum | reverse complement strand
CCTATGTCATTCTATGATTCTATGATTCTATTAAACAAAAGTTCAATTTCTAGCTTAGATCCAAGCTTGCTAGTTATCCTATGTATTCATTTCATCAAATACAGACAAGAGCTCAGTCCATGAAAGATATTTAGATATAAATATCTCACTGATTTCCAGGAAATATGCTTATATTTCTCTAAAGAACTGTACTAAAACATCAGCTTCACACATGCAAAACAAATCTACTACATGTTTTGATGCATTGCCTACTTAGTACATTTATTTACATACTTACCTAGATACAGTGAATTCCTGGGGGCAATCTTCTCCATGAAATTGGGTGTTGCTTTATTTAAAAAAATGCTGAGGGATATCTGAGAACATTCCTCAGGTATGACAGGTAACTTCACGATTTTTTTCTGTGGCCTAGTTTACTTGTCAAAGGAGGATAAGGAATGAAGCTTTGCCCAGGGAAAATCAGGAATAATCACAGTTTCAAAGTAATGCTGTTTCCCAGTCTTAATTTATGGCATGGTACAGGTTAGTCTTCACAGAAGCTATGTGGTGTTCTGCTGACTGAAAAATATAAATTCAGGAGAAACTCTCTGAGAGAGCTATTCACGTCCACTCTGTTGGTTGCAAGATGTCATAGCTTTGATTCAAATTTCCACGCTATTTGATACAGAGTACAAGCCTATAGCACACACAGAC
>NW_009744943.1:0-694 GCF_000703405.1 Apaloderma vittatum | reverse complement strand
AAAAAAAAAATTACTCTTCTCATTTTTATTTAGCAACCCCCAAATAATAGCTATGAGAAGCTTTAGGTGTGTGTCTTCTTTCTTTCACAGACATATCCATGAAGTGGCTTTACCGATCTCAAGTACATGTGCTACATCTCTGTCAGAGCCTCCTTGGAGGAATATACCTTTGGGGAGAGTACCTGAGAGGGCTGAAGGTAACAGTGGCAAAAATATCCAGTGCTGATTATGAACATGGATGAGGGATCACTATAAGGACTCGCTGCCAGAAAACAGTGTAGCTTGCAAGGAAGGTTTCTGAATGCTAAAATGCTGAAAGTGAAGATCTTCCAGTAGCTTCCTGGGGATTTTTTCCCCCCCCATATTCAGCTTCCTTCTAGTTACATTCCATGGCAAACACTCTGCTTAAATACGTCTGCAGACTGGATTCAAAACTCAAGGACAAAGCAAAGGTACAGTCAAGGGTAACTGTAGACAAATGGAATTTATCCACTTTTAATTCGGGATAATGCAATTTTCCCACTTCTCTAGCATGCCAGCTGGTGAGCCTGCCATTTCCTTACCTGTTACACCACCAGCTGGTTTTCACATTTTTCACCTGCAGAACAGGCAGGACAAAAGCAGCAAACGTGCAGAAGGTGGCCAGTGCGATGGTGTTCTGAGGTGGAAATTGGTCAGGTCTGAGTGCCCACAG
>NW_009744942.1:0-690 GCF_000703405.1 Apaloderma vittatum | reverse complement strand
AGGATCTTTGCTCATAAAATTCCCAACTTTAAAGGACTAAGAGTCTTCTGCCAAGCACCACACCTTCCATAAACCTGCACAAGCAGGGCAGCAAGGTCAGAGAAAGCAGGACCTCCCTTCCACCTGCGACATTTCTCACAAAGCTCAGGCTTGAACTGGGCAGTCGTCATCTCAGTCTCGTGAAAGGAAAACACTGTTTTTAGGGAAGGAACCAACGCCTCAAGTTTTTTGATCTGGAATGTCACGCATCTGAGAAAAACAAGTTGCTTTTCATGAAACCGACCCTGCAGAATCACCAGAAGAATCCTAAGGATGAACTTGTTAGAGCACGAATAACAAATTTTAAGAGGACAGGTTCGTATCTACTTTAAACACAATGGACTCTCCAGTTCCATAAGTCCCTGACAGGACTAAAACTGGGAGAGTGAGTATTTTGAAAGAGACTGGGGATATTTGGGAAAATAAAGCTGGCAATAGATACAACGTGAGTGGCTTTGGTTCTGTACAATCCAGACTTCTTACTCAGGGTTTCTGAACACCAAAGCTCCAGTGCACAAGAAAACTGATCCCAGTATTTACACAGAGTTCCTTTGCCCCATTACTGTGGAACCTTCCCTCACAAACAAAAGGTCCTACTGGGCATGTAAACTATTACAACAGACTTCTTTCATGCACTTCAATCTTCTCAAG
>NW_009744941.1:0-683 GCF_000703405.1 Apaloderma vittatum | reverse complement strand
CAGAAGGAAGATGTGGAAGGGAAAGCAAATGTGTTTAGGTTCACAGAGTGGCTGTGAATTACTCTCAACACATAATAAATGTAGCGGCTTATCAGAAAGGTCCAACTCATTTTCCTAACAGCCTTTCTCCCTGCCTCGCCGGAATAGGTTCCACGTTTCCATCACAGCCCTGTTTATCCTGGGTTATGTTCCGGGCAATAAATCGAACTCCTCCCTGTCCACCCCAGCCACCTGAGCGGCTGCCTGCTTCTGTTCTCAGAGAGATTAGGCTCTGAGAGGAAATATACCCTGCAGTTTGTTCCTTGTGTAAAATTGCTTTTGTGCTGAATGCAATATGTTACAGGACAGAAAAGCTCCTTCAGGAGCGTGACTCTCTTGACATGCTGCTGCAGAAGGAGCTAAGGCGAGAAAAACGAGCTCTGCAGCCTTTTCTGATCACAAACGGGCAGTGGGGTCACTTGGGATAGCAAATGACCACCTCGGCTTTTCAGACACCTACCTACGGGGCAGGGGTGTCCAGATCTGGGAATATCTGTGGGGAGGCATTTCTTCGCTCACCACCTCTCCCTTGCAGAAAAAGGAATTGCTGTTACGCTCTGGATTCAGACTCTGCAAAGTTTGCCCTTTAGTTTCTGCTTACTCGTGGCTACCTGGGCCATGTTTTGCCAGGACTCATCACGCCC
>NW_009744940.1:0-690 GCF_000703405.1 Apaloderma vittatum | reverse complement strand
CTTACTGTATGGGAGCTGCATAAGGAGGCCACAAACACTTAAGTTTGTTGGGAGGAGTTATTGCAGGCTCCTGGACTGACTCAACTGAGCAGATGTAGAACATGTGGCAGAGCCTCTGATCCAAGGGTTGAGCACATGAAACAAAGACCAGGACTTAAAAGCTTTGCATTTCCTTCCGTTTCTCAAGTTTCCGGTGATCCTGGGGAGCGGTTTTAAAGCTCATTCAATCTCTGTACCTGCACAACGAGCATTTCTTCCCATGTGGTGACGCAACCTTAAAACGGAGAAAAGAGGAAAGCCCCAGTCCCGGATGAGTTGGTCAGCTGACCGAGAGTTTCCTTAGAGTAAGGTGCCATGGGCTTGTGCTTTCCACTGAGAGGATGCCCTGAGCTTGAGCTTCCAGCTAGGTGAAATTTTGTAACCACTAGCCAAATTAATCAGTAATAAATATTTCTTCTTAGAAATAGTCACGCAGTACCAGCTGCTGCTTTGTCCTGTTGGGTCTTTGATGCGTTAGACATGAACAGAGATAGTTTGCTGGGTTGGGTTCCCCAAACAAGATGAGCAGATGGGTCCCCAGTTTCTAGAACCTGACAGGTTTGGGCATGAGGCGAGTCATGAACTACTCAGCACTGTCAAATTTCTGTGCTTTTAGGTATGTGCAAAAGCACAGCTCTTGGTGCCTGCTGA
>NW_009744939.1:0-683 GCF_000703405.1 Apaloderma vittatum | reverse complement strand
ACAGAAAACCACACCAGACAGACATCCATAATTTTGGTTTTTTCTATCATGTTTTTCTGTCAGCTTCATTCACAACAGCATTGTGAGGTTGATCAAAATTTCTTTCCTGTAGTCAAGTCAGAAAGCAAAAAAGAAAGTTAAAAATAAGGTCAGAATTATTGTTATTACATATTTTATAAAAACACCAGAAATCAAGGCAAGTTCCATCCTTACGTAAAAACATGCTTACGTACAAATAGGTGTGCAGATAACTCTGTGTTATGATATAAACAAAAAAGAGATATGAAAGGTGACCTACATGATGACATTGTATCTCTGCATTAGTAAGGAAGTCTTGTGCCCATAGCTATGAAAATAAATTAAGAATATGCATTTAGTTATTGCAACAACGTTTGACTTGATACTATTCAGTTTAGAGTATAAAACACTTTTGACCTTATTCTTAACATATTTGAGTAAATCATTATCATCTTCTGTTTCTTTCTGGATATTATTACACTATACATGAAAATTTTTCTTAGCTAGCTTTCTGCTTTTCCTCTGACAAAGAAGTCTTTCTTCTTCAAAACAAAAATTCTCAATTAAAAATTCCTTATCACTCAATTAATACTTTTATCAAAATCATGTTTCAATTTACTCAAATATAGAAGATATCAGACTGAGGTCACAGTGGGTCTGATGTG
>NW_009744938.1:0-689 GCF_000703405.1 Apaloderma vittatum | reverse complement strand
TTAGCGGAGACTTGAGCACTGTGCACTTGCATCCTGCAGCACAGCGAAGAGTCTCGAGGTGGGGATGTGAACCATCTTACAGTTTTAGTGGCTGAGGTATTTTAACAGGATACTCCCAGACCTCTGGGTGTTTTGCAGAGAATACAAGGTAGTCTGGTTGCTGTGGAGGTATCATGAGGTGCAACGGGCTCTTCCCATGTTGGTTTGTGGCAGGAGCTGTGGGCTGCCTTCCCTTGGCCAGACAAAAGAAATGGCAGAGAAACAAGTAAATGAAGTCAAAGACCCTGCGATATGCAGGTGATTAATCTGTGTTGAGGGTGTCATTCTTGCTTAAAAATGATAAATACATGAGAGAAACCATAAATAACGGTATGATAAGTAGTATTGTGACATTAAGCTTATAAATAGCCTTTTATAGTTTTCTGGTACTTTCTCCTTTTAATAGCGTGTTGCTTTTTAACTTCAGCACACACTGACTGTACATGTGTGTGTTCATTCGTGGCAACAGTTTAGTCCAGTTGGAGAAGTGCTGTTTCCTGTAGTACTTGGGTTTTAGTTGATTAACTGGCTCGTAACATGGTTACGTACCTGCTTTTTCACTGGACATGAAACTTCGCACAACTCAGCCAACACGGTGAAGAGGTATTAAAGCCTCTGATGTCTTCCTGAACATGAATGCTTTTTCCTCT
>NW_009744937.1:0-690 GCF_000703405.1 Apaloderma vittatum | reverse complement strand
ACCTAGGTCATATCACAGTTGCTGCTGCTGGAGAGTGAAGAGTGGTGAGGGAAAATACGATAATACACTGTTTTATCATTTCCATAGATGTTCTTTTTTGGCCTACCAAATTTCAACTCCTTTTGAATATGCGTTTTCCCAAGGGGCTTTGAGAAGGCCTGGAGAGGCTGAAATTACCCTTAAATTTTGAAGGGTAAGAAATGCTAGACCACCCTAGACCCAGTAACAAAGTTCCTCCTTGTTCTGAGCCTAAGCAAGACCTGACAAATAGGACCTGTTAGAGCCTGATCACATTAAAAAAGAAATCACATCTCTATTAGGTTTTTTCATGCATACACAGGAAATTGTAATCCCAGCTCCCATTGCATAGTGTGCTGGTCTATTGTTGCTTACTATGAAGAGTCTGTCTTTTGTGTCCTCATAGCTACAGCCCATCTGCACTGAAACATCACACTCAAGCTCCCTGTTGCTCCCTGTGCAAGGATCAAGTAGTTCTTGTTGTTAAAAAAAGACTTACCAGTTTATCACCTTTGGACTGATGAGCACGAAGCCACGATTTAAAAGGCTTATGTGATAGTGGGAACTGAGGATGGCTTGCAGATAAACCATTCTGGGGGGCCTCAAGTGCTCAGTTTCCAGTCCTGTTACTAACTTGTTGAGTGACCTTGAGCAACTCCCTTCCCATGCTGC
>NW_009744936.1:0-690 GCF_000703405.1 Apaloderma vittatum | reverse complement strand
CCATTAATATCTCTCTGCCAGATTTATTTTACCTGTTCTTGTTATAAAATTCTCTTCATTCTTGTCTTAATTAACGCGAGTGATCATACAATAACCTGCCCCTACAAACTACTGTAAAACCTCCCTTGCTGACTGCCCCGTCTTAACTGTCTCCCCGATTATTTCAGTTTTTAAGCGTGGTTCTTGTTAATTGAGTTTCATTTTATATCTGTACTCCAGTTTCCAGAATCTTAATAAATTGTAGAGAGCTGACTCCCTGTGTGTGCTAATAAAATCCACCAAGAGCTGGTGGTGTCAGGTGTTCCTTGGGAACCCTCTAGTGGCCATGGTTATTTAAAAAAAAATCTGTACTTAGGTTATGAAACTATCCCCACAGAACTGAGTGCTTTTGAGTGATAGGTATGGCCTTGATCTTAACTCTCTAAAGCTGATGGAGAAACAGCCAGGCAGTATAACTGATCCTTAATTAAGAAAAATAACCCGAACACTTAAGATGCTTCCAGTTTTCTCCATGAAGTTTTTATGCCAGCCATATTAATAATGCACTCTCAGTAACAATTTCTATAAAGCTAGAGATTCTATGAGAAGGAGTTTCACTTTCTCCTAAAACACTAAGTGACGTTCTGTAATGTCCCTGTTACCTTTCATGGAACTTAGTAGAACTGTTCCACAACGAAGGCACTGAAATGC
>NW_009744935.1:0-693 GCF_000703405.1 Apaloderma vittatum | reverse complement strand
AAGCCACTACCCAATGGGTTGGGCCAGCTGCACTCTTCCAGAAGTGGTCTCTGCTCTCAGGCACAGCAGGAGCCGTGCCTGGGCTGGGGGTCAGCCCTGTCCATCTCAGCCTGCCTGCTCCAGCCTACTCAGCATCGTTGTGACAGGGCTGCCTCTGCCAGCTGCTGGGACCACTGGAGTTGGGGAGGGGTTGGCTGGATGCTTGCTCTGTACCAGCATGGACAGGAGAGGGGTCCGGGAAAACTGCTTGGAAGAAACCATTCTCCTGTGTGCACCTCAGCCTGCAACAGCCAAGACCCCTGAGGAGCTGGATTTATGGTAACCAGGTTCTCCTCTACCTATTTGTTGTCTTCATTAAGCCCAGAAGTGGCCCTGATGAGAACAGGAAGGGAGAGCAGGCTCCCCGAGGAGGTGTTTTAGCCGAAGCAGGAAACCACAACAGGAAGCCGCCAGTGGCGTTTGCAGCTCGGGTGCAGGACTAGCACAAACCGTATCAGGCGCAGCACAAATAAGCCTGAGTTGTGAAGCCCCTTTCATCAAATCCGCCAAATGAAGCAAAGTGGGGTCGTGGCAGACCTGCCAGTCTGGGGCATGGAAGGCAAAGGAAAACACCCTGTAGCTCAAACCCTAACTGGAGTTTGATTATGTCATTGCACAGATGTTGACCCCAAAAAGATCAGTGTGTTTGTCCCC
>NW_009744934.1:0-691 GCF_000703405.1 Apaloderma vittatum | reverse complement strand
AAAGTGCTTAAACAGGAATTAAGCAAAAGCCTGAATACCTTTAAAGCATCGGGACCAAAATGTTTTCCTCTGGCATTATTTAGGAGCAGGCATAAAGTCTGCTCTGACCCCTCCTGCCCTGTAATGCTGAACTGTGTTGGACATCCATCAGTTGATCTCACCATGTGATAGATTTTTCTCTAGCATGGATGGGCTTGGAGTGAAAAACGTGGTGTGTCAGATACACTGGATTAGTGTAGTAGCTGTCTCTTGCATTTCTCTGCCACCTTCCATTTCAGGATGCCAAAGTGCTAAGAGCACTTTTAACAGAAAAGCTGCCCTTTTTCATGCAGCAGTCTTAACTGCCTGTGGCAAAATTGGTTAGAGAAAGGAAAGCACTAAACCTCGTATCGGCGAAGAAAGCGAAAGAAAAAATTTAAAAACGTATTTTATTTCGGGTGCATTGATTTGTGAATGTTAAATCTATGTGTATACTCTATTAACGATTTGTTCTCTGAAAGAGTCTTTCATCTGAACAAAAGCTTTTCAGCAGATCTTTAATGTGGGAGAGTTGAAATCGCTGGAATTATTAATAAGATCCTAACTCGGTTAATCATTATATCATTTGGGCTTCAAGGAACCTGTAATGAGTACCCAACTCCCTCTTCCAGAGCTGGAATTAATTATTTACATGACCCTGTAAATCATGTCT
>NW_009744933.1:0-692 GCF_000703405.1 Apaloderma vittatum | reverse complement strand
AATCTGAATACATTCATGTACTTTATGGAAATGGATTGGTTTGGTTTTTTTTTTTAATCTCCAGAGGAATAGAACACTGAGCGGGTAACTAAACAAATACACTTAATTACTACAGAATGCGCCTCATACAGGAACCATCTTCATAGCATTTAAGGTACCTTTCACTAATTAGCCCGTAGATAAGCAGTGGAGTTAAACGTGTGTGTGGTGCTCACGCAGATGTGGGGCTTCGTGTTCTGGATACACGGAATAAATGCAAGGAGGCTGCGTGAGGTCTGGTCCTTCCCCAGTGGAGTCTTCCTTGAGTTTTATTTGCTGATTCTAGTGGAGTTAAGCTGATGTGTTTTCCTGTCTTACTGAATATAGGTTGTTTTCCACACCTTTTTTTTCTTAAGCCTTTACGTTTGCCAAGCCACTGAAAGGAAAATTATTATTCCTTTTTTCTTATCTGCAGAAAGAAGACAGAGGAGCAGTACAGCACGTTGCTTGTAGGCACTGGCCGGGTAACGTTTATCAGTGGGAGCGAAGTCAAGTCAGGAGAGTGTCAACGGTAAACAGATGTAATTTACTATTCTCCTGGATTTTATGAAACATTTCTTCCTGTTAAGTCTCTAAGTAATGCTTTAAAAAGAAATAATATAAAAGCATTTGACAGACTTCTAAACTTAGGACTCCTTTTTTCTTTTTTTTTT
>NW_009744932.1:0-680 GCF_000703405.1 Apaloderma vittatum | reverse complement strand
CAGCACCTGTCTATGGACAAGGGGGCAAGCAGTGATGCAGACAGTTGAAAAAGCAACACAGAAGACATGAAAGCTTGTATATTACTGAGTCAGGAGACTCATCCTTATTTTGGAGGATGAACCCGTAAGAGCTACGTGAGGAGCTCCATGTGACAGCTAAATTAAACTGGGCCCTTCTCCTGGCTTAGTCTGGACCTGAACCCAAAATTGCAGCACAGCATCCTGCCTAGGTGATGCTGTTTTCTCTAAGATTCCCAGGTCCCGCTGGGCATTTTACTGCATTGCTGGTGTGTTGGTCATTCCCCTTAGTGATGTTCAGTCCTGTCATTTCAGGGATGTGTGCCAGACTGGTAACATCTGCAAGAGCCTGACAGTGCCGCTGAGTGACTGGGTGCTGTGGGATTGGACAGGGATCTTGTACACCAGGTAACGCACTGCAGCCACCAGAGACAGGGCTCGTCGCACGTGACAACATGAGGATAAGAGCAATGGGTGAGGGAGCTTGAGCGTTGAGTCTTTAGACCCTCTTACCTTACCAGGAAAAGCTCACTTCTCAGCCAAAGTTGGGTAAGAGCAAACATTAAGTGCTGTAATGATGTCTGCTCACGCAGGAGATGAAGTCTGCTTTCCCTTTGAGTCAGTATCTTTTGTTCTCTAAGACAGAAGTGTTTCTCTTTCCC
>NW_009744931.1:0-683 GCF_000703405.1 Apaloderma vittatum | reverse complement strand
AAACTTGAGCAGGAGAGAGCCAACAGCCCCCGAGCGTCAGATCAACCCGACTCCCAGAGACACAGCGGGAAACCTGGGGGCTCCTGATCCGCTTCAATTTGCTAAGCAGGCAAGGCTGCAGGTCTGAGACCTCCTCTCTCATTACACACCATCACCGCTCGCACTACCCCACGCACCCACTGAGGCTCTCGAGGGCATCCCCGTGCCCAGTGACAGCTTCTCCCAGAGCGAGTCCAGTGGCACATTTATTGGCAGGCGGTAAGCCGTGCCCTTCTGCTGCTTTATTCACCATGCTCCAGAAATATTTGTGCTCAGGCTGAACTGCCCACACAGACTAGCAGCACCTAAACCGCTTTCTAAAGTGCTGAGTAACACCAAAGCTCTGACGTGGTCTGTGGGAGCTGCAGGTGTGTATAAAATGGAAATAAAGCGTTCATGTTTTTGCTAAGAACATGTGCCTTTCCTCAGGACTTGGGTGGGCTTAGGGAGGTTTTGACCAGCTGCAGCTGGAAGCTGGAGCCCCACTCAGTTACTGGTGTCACCTGCAGGAAACATCAAAGCAAGAATATTTTACAAAAATGTACAAGTGTCTTTGTGCACATACAAACACGCTCTTAGAGCTTTCATGGAAAGAAGGAACCGTGCACATGGGGGTGAGGTGGCCCCAGGCCTCCCAGCTGAGG
>NW_009744930.1:0-674 GCF_000703405.1 Apaloderma vittatum | reverse complement strand
AGTGACTTGCTGTTGTACTTCAGCATACTACAGTAACTATTTGTATGCTAACAGATCTTTATTGTAGGATGGTCCTGTTAAAATCCATTTGAAAAAATCCTTGTGTCTGCTAATTTTCTAAATGGAATGTTAGTTACAGTCTCTTGAGCCTGACTATGAGAGAATGCCCCATAATATTGTAGAAGAGTATTTTGTATGGGTATTTCATATAGGTGATAGTTGCTTTCTCTGGGCCACTTAAGAAGTATCTATTATGCTGAAATAGAAAATGCGTTTACACTTTAAAACAGTTTATTCTCCATCTTGAGGACTGAGAAAATGAAGTCATCAGATTACCTTATCTGCCTCCAAATACTTAAAGTATTGAAAGAACAACATTGCCTGTATTGCAGGGGTTTTAATTGTTCGCCTAAATTGTTCAATTAAGTGAAGAAGAATTCTAGTAAGGAACAGTTCTATTCTTAAATACTTGCTCCTTTCTCCAATTTTGGTGATCAAAGCACTTTGTTATTGGTGGGATATGGTCTATAAAAGATTATGTTCTTGTCATTACAAAGAAAATATTTCCAGTTACACAGTTTATTGCTAAAATGCAGCTCTAACTCTAATTGATTAAGAATGTCCATTTTATGAGCTGTTAGGACAAGTAATGTAGACAGCGTGTGTCGAATGAG
>NW_009744929.1:0-673 GCF_000703405.1 Apaloderma vittatum | reverse complement strand
TTTAAACATTTCATTTCACATTTCACATCACAGTAGAGCCCTGGAACTTTGCCCTGTTGCATGCTTATACATCATGTGAAAAATGATAAAGTCCATGCATGTTTCTGGTGTTCATGCTGCAAACAAACCACACATTCTGGGAAACCATGGCTAGATGTGGTTGTTTCAAAGTAGCTCTTTTACATTACTCCTCAGTTTCTTTCTCTTCTGTATTCCTTCTTTAGAGGCTGTTTCTGCCAAATGTAGTAGCGAAGATTAAGTTCTTTAACCAGGTGCAGGGAGCTTGAACAGTAGTATTGGCTTATTAGAGCCTGCTTATTCTGCTTCAGAGGATTCAAATTTGGCTGTGGACTCTAGTGAGACTGGCACAGAGTTAATGTACTCTTTCAAAGCCTACCAAGGGCCTTGGTGTAAAAACAATTTTGTCAGTAATACAACATGTTCTCCCAGGATCCAGGACTTGCTGTATGTATTGAATTTTTTTCACTTTGAAAATTCTCTAATCAAAAGATGAAACAGATTCTCCTTTTGTGCTTCTTTCTTTTCACCATTCTCCCAGTGCTACATATACAGTCTACTTCCACATAATATCATTACCTTGAATAAAGCAGTTCATTTTTTTAAAGATACTTTCTAGCAAACTAGAGATGCCTATTGTCACACACAGAATAAA
>NW_009744928.1:0-689 GCF_000703405.1 Apaloderma vittatum | reverse complement strand
TTTTGTGCAGGTACAGTAGCAGAAAGCATCAATGCTGCCTCTCTTCCCTCTTCAAAGATTTGGGGCCAGCCCTGGGACGTCTCCCCTCAGGCCAGTGGTAGTGCTCAAGGCGGTGGCCCTGCTCTGGTGCCTGACACCTGAGCTCTCACACAGGCCTGGCTCCCGACAAAAGAGCACTTGCCCTCAGAAGGGGCCCGAGCTGCGTGGAGCCTCCTGCCCACCGTCCGTGGCCACTCCTGGGTGAAGGAGCTTCTCCTTCAGGATGCAGTTTCCCTGCAAGAGCTCTGACTGTCGCTCTGCCAGTGGGGCAGTGGAGGGTGGGGAGGGGCTGCAGAGCTGCTGGCCAGAAAGATGTTTCCTGAAAGCCCTGACTCTGGTACAGGTTATCGCATGTTTCCCACTGGCTGGGTGATTTCCTCGTTCCCAGGCCTGGAAGATGGCCGGGCACCTGTGCCCACTTCTCAGCACGCCATTCCCGTCGAGCATAAGCGCAGCCCACAGACACAGTGCCCCCTGTGCTTCTGGCTGCAGGGCAGCGCCACGGGCCCATCGCATCCTCATCCTCCTGTTCACAACTCTTGCCCTCTGCTTTCAGCCCGATGCTTCCCCGGGGTACTGCTGGCCCTTCCAAGGCTCTCGGAGCGAGGTGCTAATCCGGCTGCCCACAGCAGTACGACCGATGGCCATCA
>NW_009744927.1:0-685 GCF_000703405.1 Apaloderma vittatum | reverse complement strand
AACTCAGCGCGTTTCCTCGAGCCAGCCAGCCAGTCGCAACACGCGGCGTCAACCCCAGCCTGGCGACTCCTATCAGGGGATCCTGGGCAGGATTTAGGAACGCAGGTGGCAGCACTGAAAAACGTGCTCAGCTGCTCTCGGGAAGCTTTTCCTGCACCCCAGCACGTGCCACTATCGATTCACATCGGAGCCACCGCGCAGTGCGGCTCAAGCAAGCAGGTTTATGGAACCTCCCAGGCAGCTCCCGTGACACTTAGCAGGTCCCCAATTCCTCGAGTTTCTTTTGCTGACTTGGCCAGGTCAGACAGGAGCCTGGGCTGGCAGCAGCAAGTTATTGGGAAATTATGTAGTTGATGGAATAAATACCGATAGTGCCTATATTTACCAAGCTGTTCAAACCAAATCAACAACTGCTTACGTTATTTTGTGGGAGTTTTTTTCCAAAGCACATCACATTCAGAAAGAAAATTTAAAAATTCTTACTAGGAAACACTTCCAACATTTGAATTAATCAAGGACTGCCTAATCAACCACTGACAGTGTGTGTGGCCAAACTTCATGAAGAACTTCTGGGAGAAAGAAGGATACGGTAGAAAAAAGGATAACTTCAATATCTGATTTTATACAACAGTAGCTTAGCAGTAAATACACAGTTCTCATTGATGTTAATATATTTACTTTTTTT
>NW_009744926.1:0-687 GCF_000703405.1 Apaloderma vittatum | reverse complement strand
CGCCCGCCCTGCGGACCGTGCGCGAAACAGTGACATACAATGTGTAATTTTGTGGAAATTCATTCACAATAATTTTTTATGTTTAAGTTTACTGCATTACTAGTTGTGTTAGTATGCCTTGAGACATTATTTTCTATTTATTGAAGTACATGTCTCTCAAATAAAGTTAAGACTTCTTAAAGCTCTTGAAGTAATGCCTGTAATTTTCTTAGTGGGAGTTAAGGCATACATATGAAGAGGGACTGAATCCCATAATGCCTTCTCCTAACACCTTCCATCTTTCTGGTGCCAACAGCATCGTGGCTGTGGGTGAGGGGTGTACGGAAGAGGCGTTGCATTGCTTGCGCAGGGACTGCATTCCCACATTCTCAGAACAAGCTCTCAACACCCTTGTTGCTGACAGTGGTTCAGAGATGCGATTGCTTTTGCATTTTGGGAAAACGGGGGTTTGAACCAAAACTGGGTGTGTAACTAAGTGCTATATTGGGGGAAATAGTGAGTCAAAGCCCCAGACTGGTCAACGAGGTAACTTCTGCTGTCAGTTCCAGTGCAGGTTGGTCTAAGAGCTCTAACAAACCAGGTGAAGCAGATTCATGTGGTTTCATCCCAAGCAGCAGGATGAAGGAAGAATACTCTCATGCACGATAGAGAAGGAGTTCTAACTTAACCCTGAATTAAACATTTCAC
>NW_009744925.1:0-683 GCF_000703405.1 Apaloderma vittatum | reverse complement strand
CTGATGGCATAACGCTGGAAATCACCATTAAAATCTAATCTTACTAAATTATTACTTCATTTGCAAACTACAACAGTTGTGGCTGGGGAGAAAACAGACTTAGATCATTCATGCTTACCTTATAGGTAGTTGGGGAAAGAAGGCGACACAGGGAATTCTCCAAATTAATAAGCATATATTCATCTTTAAATTGTGAAGGGGGTACATTGGTTAAAAAGAATGATCAGGAATTCCTTGAGTTTCAGGAAAAATACTTAAAAACTTTTCATTCTTACTGTTTATTATTAAGACTATGCCTAAAAAATATTATTCAACAGTCAGTTATTACTCCTAACCTCCTTTTTGTGAGAACGTTACTTCTCTACAGGCTGAGAGAAAGCTTGTCTTCTTTTAATAGTTCTATAAAATAACAACAATAAAAAGGTATTCATATAATATAATGCTGTGTAATATAGTAATGTAGAATAATGTAACAATATGTTTTAATATGTTGTAATTTACAATATGACATTATATA
Source organism: Apaloderma vittatum (assembly GCF_000703405.1). Lineage (NCBI taxonomy): Eukaryota > Metazoa > Chordata > Aves > Trogoniformes > Trogonidae > Apaloderma > Apaloderma vittatum. Next base: position 166 of record NW_009744925.1, on the reverse strand, counting down.
ATATAATGAATATAATGTAAGATGAGTATAATTATATCATACCAACCATATATATGATAATATATTAAAATAACATAACATGATATAATAGTACATTGTAAATAATATATTATTTATAATAATATATTGCAATATAATGACACATTGCAATAAAATAATACATAAT
>NW_009744924.1:0-686 GCF_000703405.1 Apaloderma vittatum | reverse complement strand
GTGGAAGCTGGTTTTCTTTTCCACTGGTGTCGTTAACTGCTTCCTGGTGCAGCCTGTGTGCAAGCTCAGGGCGCGGGGAGGGAGTGAGCTTCATCTTATCTGTGGATCTGACGAAGTTTGTACTAAACAAGTGTCTTCCTCTTCCTGTAAGACTGTTCAGCCAGCCCTATTTGAATTTTTATTGGACTCTTATTTAATAACCCTTGTAACTGCTCTCTTTTTAGAGCTATAGGTTCAAAAGGAAGTTTGCCTTTTGTCCTAGAGTGAACCCACCTGCTCTAAAGGCCTTTCTGTCCATCAGCAGGTGTTCAATAACCACCTCCACTTTCTGCCCCTTCAGGCTGCAGCACGAAAATGTTGTAGCCGTTGCCTTGTGCGTAGCACGTGGGAGGTACCAACTTCACTGTAAGTAAAAGTTTGTCTTCTAAGGACACAACAAAGCTCTTCGGTTCCTGAAGGTGCATTTCTTGGGAAAGACCTAAAGCAGTGCTGTAAAGAAAGCAAATGTGTGTGCTGGGAGTGCTTAAGGTCTCAGAAACACGTTTGAGTTGATGAGCATCTTGGCAGATTTTTCATGTGCGGGGACAGATAGCACCACGGTGTACGAACACTTTGTCCTCTCGACCCTGGAGATTCTGGTTGAGCAGTGTTGATCGAGAGAAGCTTTGGCCACGGTTTATTGCAGC
>NW_009744923.1:0-686 GCF_000703405.1 Apaloderma vittatum | reverse complement strand
TTTCAAGCCGAGGGTTTGAGCCCCGGACAGCCCTCGTTTGGGGCTTCTGGATGTGAAAGCTACCAGTGACCCCACCAGGCCACGTGGGTCCTGCAGTGCCTGCATATGCCACCTCCTCTCCCTTCCTGCCCCCCTGAAGTGCTTAACCAAGAGAAGAAGAAAGTTAGCAGTTTCGGTGGTTGGTTTTGTGGAGTTTTTTTTCCTTTAAGTGGTTGAAGCACCAGCTGAGAAAGAGGCACTTGGAAGCAACTTGAGTCTGGTTAAAGCTGGTTATCCATCTCGATTTGCATAATGATTATGCAAATGGAGGTTTGCATAATGTTGCTATGATCTACAATCACTTTAGGGGTTTATTGTGTGAAAAGACCATAGAGAAGATATTGAACAGCTGTCCAACCCCCCGACTGCAGCTCGGACACCACCAGGCACGTGTGCCAGAGATGCTGGTATCTCCCCCTCTCGCCCACGGTTTTCAGTCCCCCACAGGGGCTGAGCCTGACTTTGCAACTGCCCTTGGATGATTTCAGACTTCACGCTTCAGAAGGAGACACAGAGCTGCAACTCGCTTCTTGGCATTAATTCCTCAACCGAAACCGGAGGCGATTTTGTTGCTGCCTTGTTACACATAGCTTGCGCTAAAGCTGTGAGCTCTTCTGCTCTCCCATTTACCAGCCCTCCAGTGAAAG
>NW_009744922.1:0-684 GCF_000703405.1 Apaloderma vittatum | reverse complement strand
GTCCATCACCTTCACCTGCTGTTGTCAGCAGCTCATGATGCTCCTTCTCATACGTCATATGAAGTAATCATGGTCTCCTGGCTCCTCTGTCCCCTGTGTAGCACACCCCGGGTGGAAGGAAGGAGGGCTTGGACTGTGCTGCTGTTGGGTTATGTTTATTTCCATAATGTTCCTCTGGACACTGAGCTGGAGGGAGTCTGCAGCTGAAGTTAGGCGAAAGCTTGATATTAGCCAGTGGCTAGAAAACCTCTGTGGGATATGAAATAATAAGAGTAATGTAAGAACGCAGCTCTTCCTTCCTAGGTGAAACAGCAATGAAAAAGGTGGTTAAAACTGCTCTCAGGTGGTGTGGGAACGATTCCCAGCCTGGTGCAGGTCAGGAGCGGAGCCTGTGTTTGGGGACAGCGTTTCCTGAGTTTTGGCCGGCACAGTTTGGATGCTGAGGCCCTGTGACACAGGATCTGGCTCATGCAATAAAATGCCGGCACCTCAGGGTGTCAGCAGAGAATGTGAGTCCTGGGGTTGCCGTGGCAGAAAGGGCTAGGAGCAGGGTGCAACAACGGGATGCGGTGGAGACGCAAGGATCAGTTCTTTTATACATGCACACAACACACACATTTTATATATGTATGTATGTATGTACATGTATTTTTATTTGTATAGATGTATAATATGAAAAAAAAA
>NW_009744921.1:0-681 GCF_000703405.1 Apaloderma vittatum | reverse complement strand
TTTCTTTATCTGTGTATGTTGGTTTACGTCTATGTGTGAGGGACAGCTGAGCATTCAGTTTAACAGCTTACTGGTATATCCTAAATAATAATAATGAAATAAAATACACAACCAGTGAATAATCTTTTGCTTGGTTATTGACATTGCATTTGAGAATGATTTTAAAAATTGCTGACTCTTGTTCAGACTAGATCGTATGATCCACAAAATATTACCAGCAAAAAAAGTAGGGAGACGTTCAATTAATTTCAAAACAAAAGTACATTTTGTATGCAAATAGGAAAAAAATCTGTTCTGTTAAGGCCACAGCTGAACTTTTAGTCTCACTGAAGTACCTTATTTCTCTTTTTATATGAAATTCTGTTGAAATCAAGAGGTTCCTGTTCTTGACAGAAGCTGAGAAGCAATCAAGTTCAAATCACCAGCTCTTTGAGTCAGACTAAATTTCAGGTCGTAAATGTTTTTTTGTGGCACTGTTACAAATACTCATGTCTAATTCCACACACAGTCATCCCGAATCACAAAAAGAACCACAGTATTGATTAGTAACAGCTGCAGGCACAGAAATGAGCGGCCACTTAAGGTCACAGCTCCCTTCCTAAAACATGTAACAGTCGTTAAAGCAAAGTTTTGGATTTCAGGGCTAATATATCTGAGAGAAAGAAGCAGTTACTTTAGTTG
>NW_009744920.1:0-681 GCF_000703405.1 Apaloderma vittatum | reverse complement strand
ATTCTGATTTGTGTCAATTCTGTACAAGCCAGAGTCAAGATTCTGAGTACACTCAGTTGTCCTCCAGTTTGCTTAATAAGATGATTCCAGGATTTCATCTTCCTTTAAACATGGCACGAAAATCTTGTTGCTGTTTTCCAAGTCTCTAATCATTCCGCTGGCTGTTCCTACAGCCTCCTCTATTGTTACCCCAGCTTTTATAGGTTCACTTTGAAGCAAAGGTCAGGATAAGGTCACCTTGCTTGTAGATGTATCGTCCTTGTTAAAGTATTATGTTCCTTTAGTTTTTTTTCCTGTGGGTTTTTTTGTTGCCACAACTTCCTATGACACTGAAAAAATGGCATAGATCATAGGATACGAGACTTAAAGGAGCCTCAGGAGATCATTTAATCTACCACTTGAACTGCAGCACAGCCAGGGATCAACCCTTAATAGATGTTTTAATGTGGTTCTCTCCTGCAGTTGTGCCAACGTAATTGTCCCTAGCCTGTTTCTGTACTTCTCTCTCTTGACGGACAGTCGTTTCTTTCTTATCATATTGCTGAAATCTGTTTTTTATGTAAAATCAGCTGTTTGTGTTTTGCTTTTTTACCCTACACAAGATGGAGAGCAAGCTGTTATTACTCTCTTTGTAACTCTTTCTATCTTGTGGGGTACTGGTATCTCTTCCGACCACTTCTC
>NW_009744919.1:0-687 GCF_000703405.1 Apaloderma vittatum | reverse complement strand
TGACTAGTGATTTTAGCATTATTAGAAAATTATAGGGGTGAAATTGAATATAATTAAGTACAAAATAATCACGAAGTAAACATTCTTCTTCTGGAAGGAGATGGTTTAAAGAAACCTTTTGTTAACAGCTTACTGGGAAAGTAGATGAACTAACAGACTGGCTACTGGCTAGCTTTGGCTTTTTCATGTTCATCTGTTTGTCTGAAAATTTATGGCAAATGTTTAACAGTTTGCAGAAAGAAGAGTCAGAGTGAAGGTATAATAAGCTGGTGTAGGAAGATATAACGAGTCAGGCTGTTTATCAGATTGTGTCGTCTGGTGCTGTGTTATACATTCTGATGTCCACAATTCTGAGCTATTAAATAATGTTCTGGTACAAATTAGTCAAGCCTGAGATTAGCAAAAAAGCACACAGTTTTCATGGAAGGTCAAAAATATCAATTTTCAGTGTGTTTACTCTTGAACAAACTACTGCAGAGCTAAATCCACATATTTTATGTATGGATGTATAATGTCTGATAGACTACTTTCATGCAGAGAAACAGGAGAGGGATGGGAAGGAAGGAGTGGGATGGGGAGGGAGGACAGGTACAAGTAATCCACAAGGGCTTTTGGTAATTTCAGGTAAGAAATAAGCCTTTTCCTAAGCATGGCCTGATAGCTTATGAACAAGAGTATCTCTTGCTA
>NW_009744918.1:0-677 GCF_000703405.1 Apaloderma vittatum | reverse complement strand
ATGTGTGTTTTAAGGCTGGCAAATAGTTTTCCAGGAATATATTCAAAATTCAGCCTCTCTTGCCTCTCCCATGCAGTCTGCACATGACTCTATCCTCTGTGTTTCTGTATTTTTGTTGCTCCATAGAGCCTCACTCCATCAGATTTATCCTGTACAGATGGACTCCACGTGCACAGAGCTTCCCCCCGCTCTGTAAGTAGCACTAAGTGCAGGACAGCACTAACATCACCCTCTGCCAGAAGCTAATGGAAATTCTTCTCTTTTTCCAGCCTGAGCAATCAGTATTCACGGACAGGGCAAAAATCCCTCTTGTTGAAAAGAACTTGAGCACTTGCAAGATCACAGTCGAAACAGCAGTGACAGCCAACATTAGAGATGATCTGCTCAACATAACGTGTATCCTAGAGCGGCAAGTCCCTGGAAATCCTCCTGATGAGCTTGGGTGGGCAGGCCTGAATTAATTTATCTGCTCTCATGCAGTCACACCATAGCAGAGAAGTTCAGACAACCCTCAGGGGATAAGCAACATCTCTATCCCCGGAACGGTCCTTCTAATCAAAGATTATTCTATCCTGCTCCCATCCTTCCCTCCACCCAGCAGCGATGTTCACACAGACACCATCCAACTTGGGGCAAGCAGCACGAGTCTTTCCAAAAAAAAAAAAAAAAAAAAAAAA
>NW_009744917.1:0-675 GCF_000703405.1 Apaloderma vittatum | reverse complement strand
ATTTGCTGGAAGCTGAGCAGAGCCTGCAGAGGGGATCTATGCAAGTCTTAGATAGCTACACTTGACTGAATTGGAACAAAAGAGCCCTGCTTAGCTTCTTTAAATTACTACTTTTGCATTTTACCAACCATGACAGTCTCACTATATTAGTGTTCCTGTAAAATGTCAAAGCCCTTCCGACTAGAGACAAGTATGTACATAATCTTCTCTCTGTGCCCGAAGCTTAACAGGCTGAGAACTAAAAATAAAATTTTTTCTCCGGTAAATTTCCAGTAATAGTAACCTCCTTTCTGTGACTTGCACATTCTTTCAAAGAGCTTTTATCTAAAACTAACCCAAAGGTAACCATGGTCTCTTTATTTACTAAGTTGGTGTTTCATTCCAGACAAAATGAAGCACTGGCTGGCTGTGCTGTCGCTCCGTTTGCAAATCCTGAGTGACCTTAATCCTCTGTCTTCTCCACTCCCCCCGTCGTAGCATACACCAGTGTTTGTCCAGGCATTTTAATAATTGGTTTCATGGATCTTATCAGAAAGCTGCTGATTAACAATGTAGCTTTGCCAGGATAATAAATTAAAGATGCCCAAGTATTCCATCACCTTCAGTGCTGCACAGCTCTGTGCTGTGAGCTAGTGAAATTCCTGAGTGCTCTTGAAACATACCTGTGCGCCTGTC
>NW_009744916.1:0-667 GCF_000703405.1 Apaloderma vittatum | reverse complement strand
TAGTGCTTTCTACCCAGCCATTATGTCAGGAATTGTGTATAACTCAAAGGACCATGGACATGAAGAGTTGTATAAAGAGAAACCAAAATAACATATCATTAATCCTGCCCGTGTCCGTGACTCTTAGCCTAGGATGAAGACAACAATCTGTTCAATGTCACCACGACTGTAATTGCACAACCATTTATCCATGGTGTTCAAACTTCCCATCAGAAAGTGTCTGAGAATCTCTACAAATTAATACATTGACAATACCGAAACTTCCTTCCTCTTGCTTTCTAACTCGCAAATGTCTTCTGAGCGGTTAACATGACAAATCCATAAATTCTGAGCCTAGTCCTGTTTGACATCAGCCCTCTGGATCATGGATTCTACTTTGCTTTCATTCAGCTAAAGTACTTAAAGACTATATTTAAATCTCCAAATGCCACAAACTGAAATGTTATGTCCCAGTTGAAATAGTTTGATGTAAATTTTGGAGAAATCATTAGTGCCTTGGGTTGTCTTCATGAAGCTGCCGAACACTTGAAACTAGAAAAAATGCTGGCAACAGGGCGACACTGTAGGATGTTACGTATCATGTACCTTCCTGGGACCTCTTCCAGAAAGACTCTTGTAGAATTAAAGCGTAGTCAGTCTTAGTGCCCACTCAGTTCTTGACCTTTCT
>NW_009744915.1:0-684 GCF_000703405.1 Apaloderma vittatum | reverse complement strand
CCTCTGCCTTAAAATCATCTGAACATCAACTGTTGAAAGAGCAATTGAGACAACTATTTAATGCAATCGGTGTCTTGCAAAAGTTTCCTTATGTAGGTTAGACACGCCTTGTGGCAGGCAGACTATAATATTACATGATACCATCTTTGAGTGGATTACTTGAGTTTTGTCTGATGTGAGGGTTTGGATGGTAAATCCATCTTTTTGAGCTGCTTGAAGTAAAAGTTATGTGCCTTAGGAAATTGTCCTGTAAAGAAACTGTTTTAGTTGTGGGGTGTGAATTTTACTCTCAAGCTGTTACTTTGCCAGAATACATTCTGTTATCCTGTTGCCTCTTTGATCTGAAAACATTTTGGTAACGCTTGTTCCCTCGGGTTTTATGTTGAAAACTGGTGCTAGACGCTAGCAACAGCAACAAATTACTTTGTAAATATCGGTAGCTTCGAAGTTGCTGGTTCACACAGGCAAAGCATAAAAAAATATCCCCTATGTATGGAAATCCTTTTAATGCACAATACGTGGTGTTTTGCTTTCTCTGACAGACTCATTCCACCTGCCAACAATATTAATCTAATTGCAGAGTTCTGTTTAATTGGCAAGGTGTGACTTGATGCAAAATAACTATTTTTTTAATTTTTTTTTTTTACATGCAGAGATGCAAATGTAGCCAAATATAAGCAGGAA
>NW_009744914.1:0-685 GCF_000703405.1 Apaloderma vittatum | reverse complement strand
AAGGCTGGCCAGTAAGAGATTTCGAAGTTTGTTTTGTGAGTCGTGTTGTCCTTTTACTGGTCATCTTTCTGTTGTGTACATGATGGCTGATGTGCCTTTCCAAATGTGGGCAATTTCCCAGCACTCATTACTTTGAAATATCCTTATCTTGCAAAAAGAAATAGAAGTATTAGATGTTGCTTGTTGATCATACCTGAGGGCCTCCTATGGACCAGGATGGATCCCTCTCTCCTCCAAAAGTAAGCATACATTTTTTGCTTTCCTGTAAGAAACTTTTGGCAGATGTGTAAGAGTCCATCACAAAACTGTAAATTTAACTTATTTCAGAGTCCTCAGCTTTAATCAAAAATTCCTAATGTTTGTCAGCACATTTCTATATAGTTTTAAGCCCTGGGAAGTCTGTCTACCTGATAGCCTCAACATATTAATTTTTTTAAAAAAAATTTTTAGTCCTTGACATCAGTTTGAGCAGATCTAGCTGAAAAAGATTGTTTTACGCAGTAATTTGGTAAGTAACGCTCCTTAATAACTTGACTAACCTTAGGGATGAAGGAGGTGAGCTTGTTTTTCATTCTCTTCCTTCAGCTGATTCATGCTGTATTTCATCTCTCCTTGCTCTATTTCGTTGTCCTCCCTTCTGCATTTCTGAATTTATGATAGTTACAACAAATGTGCAAAAAAAAAA
>NW_009744913.1:0-677 GCF_000703405.1 Apaloderma vittatum | reverse complement strand
GACTGTAAAAAAAAAAAAAAAAAAATTAAAAAGAATTCCTAAAATGTTTAACTTCCGCCCTGCATGTGTGCATTTAGAGACAAAAATGGAGTGTGTCAGTGATGGGTGAGAGTGTCACTTTGGAGTCCAAGCATTACTTCTAAGTTCTTGAAATACTGCTCTTGGAATGTATTTTCTATATATTCCTTAGCTCTGCAGGTTAATTTATTAAAAGGCTATTTTGCAGAATAGATCTGCAAAACATGATCGAAGTAGATTAAGTTACTGTTGGAAAGAAAAATGAAGGCACTTGTCATGAAAACAATGTTCCCATAATAAAGCAGAATGAGGCAGACAAGCGTCTATTAGAAGTATGAATGGGATGTTACTGTGTAGTGTTTGTATTGGATATGAAGTCTTATTATCAAACTGGTGGTTCTAAAAGAAAAAACAGTGATGGACTAAAACTGTAAAGCCTATCCATACTAATTTTGAAGGGATCTGGTTGTTAGATCAGTGTTGATAAACAGTCAGAATTACGGGAAGGATGCCTGAATGGGTGTTCTCATTATTACTATGCTTGTTCTGGCCTATCTTATATTATTTATGGTGCTGTGGAACCAATTCTTACTAATATTTGTATACCTGGTTTTCTTTCCCCTTTTCCACTGCTCCTCTTACTTCTGAAGTGACTCCTG
>NW_009744912.1:0-678 GCF_000703405.1 Apaloderma vittatum | reverse complement strand
TGGTTACATATTGTAACCCAAGACACACAGAAATCTGTATCTCCAGGGGGGGGCAGCACTAGCTTGCTTTGCAGCTCTGTGGGACATTGCTTGCCTGGCTGTGTAGCAGCTGCAAGACCTGTTTGCCCAAAGGAGTCTTCCACAAACCTCTCTCTGCTGCTTTAAAAAATAGTCTGTCAAATGCAAGCAGCAAACAGTGACTAGCTTTGCCATGTGGACAATCGTCACATGTCATGAGGCATCTCTGTCTTGCTTTAAAGGCTTCCTGATGCACACTCCCCCCTGCTATGCACCTATTAAGACTGTCACTGAAGCACTGTCCCTATGGGCTGATGTCATCTGTTACAGCTTTGTGACTGAGGGCAGCAGCAGATCTTCAGGCTCTGACACAACTGCTGAGGGCCTGGAAGAACCTCCTCGCCACGCTTGTCTCTCTGCTCTGAGAAGTCTGGAATTTAATATGCCCTAGTGCTGCTTTCATATATGCCTGGCCTGCTTTCAGATATGCACTTCCACAGCAGCTGTGACATCCTCTGTGGGCTTATATTGCCGAGCTGGTGAAGCTGTTGTCCAACACAGTACCTGAAGGCTTGGTGGTGGGCAGTGGGATGCTGGTGGTAGCTCTTGTGTCTCTGAGGGAGCATGGCCACTCATAGAATCATAGAATGGCATAGGCTG
>NW_009744911.1:0-684 GCF_000703405.1 Apaloderma vittatum | reverse complement strand
TACAGCAAACAGACTTTAAGGATATACACTTACAATCTTGCAGAATCTTAGTCCCTGCATAGAAAAATCTGCTACACGGTTGTAATACTGAAGCTGTAATGCTGCATATGTTATTCCTCCCAGGGACCATGTGGTAGATATGCAGCTAAAAAATTTCTAAAGCAGATGTCCTCCTGACCTGGCACACCTCACATTCCCTGTGTGACCTCTTTCCACAGTGATGACTATTCCACTGCACCAGCTGAAGGTCTTCCAGGATGGACCCCAGCTCTTAATAAATGGTAACACCTTTCACAGCACCACTTTGGAAATAAAGGTTCCCAGTCTCTGCCTTTTATCCTGGCTCACTACAAATCACGCTCAGTAATTTTAAAAAACACACTGCAAATAGTATGTGCAAGTTAGCCTCCACTGAGTTAAACATGTCACTTCTCACCAAACATGGATCCATTGAACAAAGAGGCTTTCCCCAATCCATTTTGAGTGTGACGATTTTTCTAGCAACTTGGAAAGCCCTCTGTTGATTTGATGTAATTTTAGATTTTGACTAGCTGTGTGGCTTTGTTTCCACCAGAGAACAGAAAAGTCCTTTTCAAGTTCCACATCACCCCACTCACTATCTCCTTGAGTAAGCTTGCTTTCAGTTTTGGCCAGCTCAGGGTAAACACTTCAAGTCACACTCCA
>NW_009744910.1:0-679 GCF_000703405.1 Apaloderma vittatum | reverse complement strand
CACAAAAACAGAGTATGCTATTTCTGGAAGGGTCGAGTTTCTCTTAAAGACCAGAATGATTTCTAAATTATATTTTCTATGTATTTATATTTGTGTATTTCCACGTATTTTCTAAAAAATAAGCTCTGCATTAAAAATTCAGTCAGATAAGTGAGTTATCTGGAGCAAGTCTCAAATTTTTATGAAACTCACTGTTTTAGGAAGAATCCCTTCTTTCTTGATTACTGTGTCACCACAGACAAGTTCTGACTCTGGAAGAAATTCTTCTGGTGAGAAGCATCCACTGGTCTGTACACCTTTCGTGAGCTGTGCTCCTTTTCTAGTATTTTTGTTGTTGGCTGTAGAAAATACAAATAACAAAATCATGTTTTCACTTGAAGTATATCCCACTATATACGCATCTCTCATTTTTAACAATTTACAGCAAACATAAAAGACTGCATTGGAGTTAGTGGAAGTAGAAATTATTGACAAGTTTCACATACGTTGTTTTCAGCATCTGTAAAAGCTAATTAAAAAAAATTGCCTGGAAAACATCTACTGAAAAATAATTAAAACTCCACCTTAAAGCTACTTATAAAGTCATTTCAGTATACTGAATATTTGTATAAATATCCCCACAAAATCTCTCACTCATCTTACTGCTTATCACAGAGGCTATATGCAGAGAAGCAAACTC
>NW_009744909.1:0-680 GCF_000703405.1 Apaloderma vittatum | reverse complement strand
TGTCCTCCCTTGCTCCCTACAGCGGAGTCCGACGCCGGCATCTTTGCCTCGAACTCTTTGCAGCGGAAGAAGAAGGGGCTGCTGCGCCCCGCGCACTACCGCGCCAAGCCTCACCTCCTCATCGGCATGCCCCAGGACTTCCGCCAGATCTCCTCCATCATCGACGTGGACATCCTGCCCGAGACCCACCGACGCGTGCGGCTCCACAAACACGACTCCGACAAGCCGATGGGCTTCTACATCCGCGACGGCGTCAGCGTGCGCGTGGCCCCGCAGGGCGTCGAGAAGGTGCCCGGCATCTTCATCTCCCGCCTGGTGAAGGGCGGCTTGGCCGAGAGCACGGGGCTGCTGGCGGTGAGCGACGAGATCCTGGAGGTCAACGGCATCGACGTGGCCGGCAAGTCCCTGGACCAGGTGGCGGATATGATGGTGGCCGAAAGCCACGACCTCATCATCACCGTCAAGCCGGCCAACCAGCACAACGACGTCATCCGCAGCAGCAAGGCCTCGGGCAGCTCGGGCATGCCCACGGACAGCACCCCCAGCCAGCAGACCCCCAGCCCGGCCTCGAGGGACCTGAGCAACTACTGCACGGCCGAGAGCGACGAGGAGGGCGACCTGGTCATGGAGAGCGACAGCGCGCCCCACTACATCCCCGGCGGCTGCCCCAACGGCGGCCC
>NW_009744908.1:0-665 GCF_000703405.1 Apaloderma vittatum | reverse complement strand
AATAGATGGCAAAGACTAGGCATGGATTATTTTGTGGCAAAAGACACATTGATTATGCTTATCTGATACGACACTGGCCAGCTTCCACTCTAACTGAGCTTCAGCCTTTATTGTATTCTCCCTGACATGATACGAATCACATACAGTGGTCACAGCTCTGTAAACTTCCTGTGAAGCCTGACCTTGCTTCCAGAGATCATACAATGTCTCTTTCTTCTTGAGCTCCAGAAGGAGTTACCTGTTCAACCAAGCTGGTCATCTGCCCTGCGTGTTTGGCATATGCACACTGGAATTGCCTGTTCCTGTGCTTTTAAGAGATGGTTCTTAAAATTCTGCTGTCCTCTTTTTTATTACTCTGAAAATTTGAAATTTCATAATTCTGTGATCGCTGTGGCCACCTACCATCACATTTCCCAAGAGTTCTTCTCTATTCACAACTAACCAATCTTTTGGTTAGCTTACTGAGTACTTGTAATTAGGTCAGTGATAGGGAAACACAGGTTTGAAGTAACCATCTTCTGGAGAGCAGAACACACTTTCTAAGCATATTAATGAAGTTGTATCTCTATTGTCAGATGCTTCAGGCTCTTCTATTTGTATTCTTCATCCATGAGGAATGTGTGGTACTTGATTCTACTGCCAGTGAGACGCTGCTCTTTTATCGT
>NW_009744907.1:0-683 GCF_000703405.1 Apaloderma vittatum | reverse complement strand
GCCGGCCCAGCCCTAACCCACGACAAGTGCTCAGGCAAAGACGCCTCTCGAACCGTTCAGGACCTCGGTCCAACTCAAAGCAAGCAGCCAAAAGCACTGCTTCTCAGATTTGTAACTTCCTAAGGACACAGTGATCAGCGTGTCTGACCCTCGTAAAATTTTAATATGCACCAATTGAAAACTAAGTGTAATCTAGCAACACGATTATAACAAATCAGTTAACTTACAAGACTTAATTGCTACTTAGACATTTAAAAGATGCAGAGCAGTCGGGTGAGAAAGCAGAGTAGTGAGAGCCTTTGCTATTATGCTTCTAATGCAACCTCTACTATGCAATGATCAAAAAAATCATTCCCTGTGTCACCTTCGCTCACCTTCAAAGACACTTCTGTAAGCCACTACGGGAGGAGAGAAGCATCATGTCACACATGAAAATATCACTCTTTCTGAAAATATCAACATGCAGTTCACAGAATGCGTTCTGCTTCTCGTTTCTACAGTGCCTATCATCAGGAAAAGACCAGCGACTCCACTCACACCCATTGCCTCCTCGTAAGGATGCTGCGATGCAGAGAAGCCACATCAGCCTCGCTACGCTGAGGGAGCAGCACGCAGAGAGAGCTTAAATGAAAAAGCACTCGGAGACAGAACAAGCACTAGGTCCAAAGCAGGGGCCTGATACC
>NW_009744906.1:0-675 GCF_000703405.1 Apaloderma vittatum | reverse complement strand
AACAGCCACTCCAAACCCAGGAGTTAATGTTAATTGAAATCTTGTGCAAAGACCACATTTAGAGAAATTAAGCTACAATTGAGTAAAGTTATAAGTGATTGTTTTAGCTAATTGATAGAATAACATAAGCAGCAGACAAGATTTTAATCAGTGGTCATGGAATCAGAGTAAACCAGCCAGTCACCACCTCTTCTTTTGCAGCTGATTTGCACAAAATAATTCTGTTCCAGATAGTGACTGAGTGGCAAAGGGGAGAAGAATAAATCTCAGGAGACAAATAGGTATAAGCCTTCCCAGTTTTAATGAGAAACAGACACAGAACGGCCAAAAGGACCCTGTCAACATGATTTGCAATACTGTTACTTAATGTTTACCAAATGTGGTTTCTGCCACGCTTTCGCTGAAGCACATATTTATTTGATATTTCATTGGCAAAGTTTAAAAGAGCCCCCAAAATACCTATCTGCTCCTGCTACGCATAACCCTGCCAGTCTCACCTTCGACATACTGTAATGGTTTTAGGGAACGATAGCACTGCATGGATGTGATTTATTCACGGATCATGGGTGACTTTTTGGTAGTTTACAGGGAAGAAACACAGCTTTCTGCTGGAGCACAGAGCAGACTCACTGTCGTGAAGCAAACCCGCCTGCACGGAGAGGGACAGCAAAACTC
>NW_009744905.1:0-675 GCF_000703405.1 Apaloderma vittatum | reverse complement strand
GGCTGCCGGCCAGGGTTAAACCACGACATCCACACTGAATTGGAGGTTCCTTTCTGTGGAAACAGATTTTATATTTTGAAACTCTTAAATACGTAAATCTATAGCCCAGCTATAATGCAAGATTGCACCCATCTGTGGTCATAGCTCAGCAACAGAGTGTAGCACTGGCAAGGGACAAGAAGGCGCTCAGCACCATCCTAGCAGTATTGAGTGTGGCTGATCATTTTCCCCAGAGCAGCTCTCATAGCGCTGTGTTTTGTAGCGGTAGGCAGAAAGGTGTTGATAACACCCCAGTGTTCCGGCTACTGTTGGGCAGTCTTTGAGCAGCACTGAGGCTATCTCCCCAGTATTCCTCCCAACAGTAGGCTGGAGGTGGGCAAGACCTTGGGAAGGGACACAGTCAAGCCAGCTGACCTTACCTGACCAAAGGGATATTCCATGCCAGATGACATCAGCTCAGATATAGAAGTGAAGAGAAAAGAAGGAGGAGTAGGACATTTGCTATTTACGTTTTCTCTCCAGAGCAGCAGCTACACATACTGAATCTCTGCTTCCTGGGAAGCTGCTGCATATCGTCTGCTGATGGGAAGCAGAGAACAATCCTTTTGTTTACCTTTGCTTCCATGTGCAGCCTTTGCTTTTATTTTATTAAACTGTCCTTATCTTGACCCATGA
>NW_009744904.1:0-660 GCF_000703405.1 Apaloderma vittatum | reverse complement strand
TATCTGGAAAAGTCTTGGGTTTGTCCCAGAATGTAACAGGACAGCTTCTAAAATCTGAAATAATTTTGCAGCAAGGGCAATCTGTCCTACCCATCTCTAGCTCCAGTCTTATCGGATGTCTGAGGCATTTATATGTGAAAGAAAAACCTCACTATGGGTTGATGAGAAAAGCAACGAGATCCCAACCATTTTCTCAGATAAACAAATGGGGTCTTGCCAGGATTAACAAAGAAAGTCTCAAGAGAGCAAACCAACCTGCCTACTCCATAAATAGCTACAAAGGATGCCCAGAACAGAGGCAAGAGCAGCAGTCACCTAAAATAAATGAAGAAAGAAGAGTATGTCAAGGTGAAGAAGCATCCGTGTGAAAGCACAGCAGCAGTGACCATACCCACAAGAAGAAGAGAAGGAAATTTATTTTTTCATCACTAAAGCATGCTCCCTGGAAACAGATGAATTCAGTATGCAAATACATATCGCTCTGTCTGTTTTGGAGACTTCTCTCACATTTTTGTGTCTGATTACAGAGAAACATCAGTTTCATCCTGTCACAAGCTGAATAGAAGACAGTATGCTGGTTTATGCCAATGGCAACTATCTTTTGACATATATATTTTGGCATTTGCAAGTGCATTTAATAAGAGAAACAGGAAGAAAAAA
>NW_009744903.1:0-660 GCF_000703405.1 Apaloderma vittatum | reverse complement strand
CACTAGCATCAAAGTTCATGGCTGAAGACATAATTAGCAGGAGTTGTTTTAATATCACTAACAGTTAACAAATGTTACCAGAGTATTCATAGATTATTTCATGTGGAAAATCTCAACGTTCCCTTGCCAAATACCAGAGTAAGACATGGTGCCAATTTTCAGACACCTTTCCAGCTTAGCCTTTTTGCTTTAGGAAAGGTGGCATAAACAGTGTAGTTTCCACTGCTGTATGTCACTTGAAGCTGTAGCTCAAGGAACTTCACCATTTATTTACAGACTGTTTTAACAAATAACACCACACATATCCACTGGACTTCACAGATCAGGAAATAGTGTAAGGGTGAGTAAGAGCTCAGACACATCCTCTTTCTCTCCTTTTGCAGTAGATGACGACTCCACCAAAATAGAATGGTATTTAAAAACAGCTATTCTCTTCTTGTTAAAGACAGTTAATTTAACTTATTACTGGCAAATGCACCAGAGTTTTCTTCATGAAGCCCATGGTCATTAGCTTCTTCGCTTTTCCTGCCCTCTCACCTGACTGATAGGAATGGAAAGTGGTTATTATGCATCCCAAAGCTATTATTAGAGTGAACACAGAAAGTATAAGAGATGTTTAATACTTTTTGAAAGATTGTCATATTAGCCTCTGTGGGAGAA
>NW_009744902.1:0-673 GCF_000703405.1 Apaloderma vittatum | reverse complement strand
ACCCTGACAATTCTATGATTCTATGATTTGTTATTGGATAATGTGAATTGTTCTTTGGAAACACTTCTTCCCTTTGTCATCTATAGAGAATACTTACCTGTTAGGCCTGAGCTTTTTGGCTAAGGTATACAGTGGTTAAAACTTGGTCAGACACATTTCATTCTCCTGCTTTTTCCTAGTCTGTGAAACACAGAAAACTGACATTTGGCCATGAGTAAAATGCTTTGTTAATTACACACAGCAACACCTTGCTCTGTTGTAACAGTTTCTGGTCTTTGCAGAGCTCCGGATAGTAGATGTGGAGGGCATTGTTTTTGATAACTGCCCTAAAAACATGGAGTAAAAAAGTGCTCCATGCTCTAAAGACTTTCCAGCAAAATATGAGAGGTGATGGATGGATGCAGCCTGGCCAGCGGATGACTACAAGCTGTTGGAGACTAAGACAATATTTTTTTGTGAGAAGTATTCATGAAATTTCCACCTATTTTCTCTTTTCTGGGGATCTCACAGCTAGCTGCCTGTTGGTTTTGGACACTTGAAGATTTTATGAATCCAGGGATGATTTTACTGCCTGTATAATTCTGCTGCGGGGCTGATGACACCCTTTCAGAGTGTCTGTCAGGTTGTTCATGAGTGACTTCTGCTAGTTGACTAATCTGAAAGTTTACAGGAC
>NW_009744901.1:0-681 GCF_000703405.1 Apaloderma vittatum | reverse complement strand
TTTTTTTTTTTTTTTTTCTTAATCTTTATTTGAAGAGACAGGGAGAATCCTCTTACTCCTTTGGCAGCTTGGTCTGTAAGTGAATCATTCCAAAATTTGAAATCATGTCCTTAGACTTTAATATGACTCTCTAGTTTGTGCTTCCAACCTTTCAGCTTTTTCATACGTGTGTCTGCTATGAGGAGAGAGAAGCCCATTTTAGCAATGGCCGTTTTGTTTTTGTGGAAATATTTAAACATTATAATCCAATCACCTTTCATACTTCTTCCTGATTTATCTGGTAGGTTAGGGCATCCTATGATAGCATCTGGGCTTCCCCAGCCTATTCTTCTTCTTTCCTTTGGCTTTGTAGAACATGAGACCTGTAGAACATGAGGTCCTCCAGCTTCCCTCATGAGTTTCTGCTGCTTGGGCAACACAGCTGGAGCCCTGTCTCTGCCTGTAGCACCAGACTAACAGGAATCTCAGGTATCCCCAGTGTGCACTGGTGAGCTCTGCCTAAGCTATCACGCAGGATCCTGTTGAAGGATGTCAAAGGTAGCCTTTGACCAAAGATTCTACACATTCAATCCTCCCGAGCCCTAATACTCTCCTGCAGCAATTGGGGAATCCTTCCTTCTTTGGGGTCTCTCTATCCCTTCATCCACTGACTGCATAGGTATTCCTTCTCTACCATGACTG
>NW_009744900.1:0-669 GCF_000703405.1 Apaloderma vittatum | reverse complement strand
TTTTTTTTTTTTTCCCCAGAACAAAAATACGGAGCCGGCATCTACTTTAAAAAGAACCCAAAAAGCCTAATGGAGAGTAAAGATATGTGGAAGACAAACTCTATAATGTATGTGTTTGAGGCTGAGGTATTAACAGGTTTATACATTAAAGGCAAAACATCTTATATTGTGCCACCAACAGTGGCTGGGGATGCAGCTGAGGTCTATGACAGCTTAGTAGATGATGTCACCGATCCTGACACCTTTGTCATTTTTAACAGCATTGGAGCCCTTCCACAGTATTTGCTGACTTGTTCCCAAAAGAGGGAGAGGTACATGGCCCTCTGAAGAAGCCAGCAGCGTCCCTATTAAGAGTGGAGAGCACCTCAGAACACTGTCTAGTACTTAGATTTTTAAGAGGATGCTGTACCTAGTAACGTGCTGCAATCAAAGTGCTCTGAAATAGAAAAAAATATACAAAACAAAAAGAAAACACAAAAAAACCAGTCAATACCTACAGGAGAGTAGAACAAAATTATCTGTGAATGGAAATGGAAAGGAAAGCATAACAAACTACAGGGTAACATTTATCGGTAACATTTATCTTTATGCCTTAAAGTGTTCTGAGCACGTGACTCCACACTTGACATTTGCCATTCTTTGGCTACATTTTCTTAATCTGAGATAGTG
>NW_009744899.1:0-681 GCF_000703405.1 Apaloderma vittatum | reverse complement strand
CAAAACATTGGAACCTCTGGAGTCTGTACACGTGCAGCTGCACACGTGCTCGAATATTTGATCAGACCAGGCCCAGATTTAGTTAAAGACTGTTATTGATGGTCTTGGTAAAAGCAGCAATTTCCTAAAACATTCAGACACTGAAACCAGCCTGGAAAGCCACTGTCTAAGAGATGGGAGTTCTGTTATTACTTCCCACCAGCTTTTGCGTGGAGAGTTTCAATTAAAACAGGTAGAGGAGGAAGGGGAAGGAAATCAATAATAAAGTTTTCAAATTGTCAGGTACTGGACTAATGCTGAAGAGTGGCACTGGTTTTGTCTATTAAGTGAAGTAAAAGCATTTGTTACTCTTTTTAAGAAGTGGAAGGCTCTGAATGCAGACCCCCAGTGGCATATTCACACTTAACATACTTGAGCAGTTTCTTGTTTAGTGGGTGAAACCCTTCTCCTTCTAGAGAGGGGGAAAGGGATCTTTCCTAGCCTAGCTCTTCCCCGAGTACGAAAGAACAACATCTAGCTCTGCTTGTGATCTTTATGGGTAGATACCTACACGTGAGAGATGCTCAAAGCTGTAATCTTTCTACAAAGTGTTTCCTTTGAAGTTAAAAGAATTTTTTACTAATTGCACTAATAATATTACCATGGGTTATAGTTTTAGCTTTGCAATATATTAAACTAGAA
>NW_009744898.1:0-678 GCF_000703405.1 Apaloderma vittatum | reverse complement strand
TTACAGAAAAGCTGTACTTTACTAAAACACCTACCTCTAAAACAAGGCAGTAATATAAAATGTGAATTAAACTACACAAAGTACTTTTCTAATACCAGGAGCCAAGTTATTACTTTGGTTCCCTAAGAAAAGGGAACACATTGGCCAAGGTCACAAATGGCAAACTGAGAAGTTAAATTGCCTGACTTCATCACATCCTTTATTAAGCGTAGCACAGGCTTCCTTATTCCTGGTAGCAACCCTAAAAAAGCCCAAAACACTCTGCACCCTGATATTTGCCCTCCAGGCTTTAAAAAAAACGGGATTTTTTTATTACTGAGTACATATTAAACACAGTAAGGTCTCAAGAGAGAGAATCTCTGCGGCGAGCTCATATTACAGGCTGACGTGATTTTTAGAGGTCACGACAGACGGGACTATGGAAATCACTTTCACCACCTTGGAAAAAAAAAGGACTTCATGTCTGCCTGTCCAAGCCGCTTTTTCAGTCCTCCTTTTCCACACGAGGCCTCTGTTCTTATGAAAGATTTGAAAAAAGGTAGCCAAAAAATAACCTTTGCGCTCCTTCACACAACGAGGAGTCACCTTGTGCTGATAAGAGGGGCGGAGCGGAACAGCGAGAGGGAACAAAAGCACGCCCGCGGGAAGAGGCTTTTTATTTCGACGTTAAGGCCCGGG
>NW_009744897.1:0-680 GCF_000703405.1 Apaloderma vittatum | reverse complement strand
TTACATGACTGCACAGGACGTGGGAAATGCAGCGCTTCAAGCCTCTGTATCCCAAGCGAGCAGTCTAATTGTAAAGGTGTGGGCTGTCAGCTGCGAGATGTCTGCCTTCTCTGCTCTTACTTGCCAGTGGGCAAGAAAGAGTAGTTTTTCAGAAAAATGCTCACAAAGGAGTGCTGGGGGTGGCCTGATGATGAGGGCAGCCGGATGTGAGGTGAATTCCTGGTTGCCTCCAGGGAGGCTTATCTGTTTAGAATATACAGTTCCAAAGAAAAATGATAAGTTATTCTGGCACCAGGACCCGGAACTACCAGATGTTTCTCTATGTTGAAGGTCTGCTCTTCCTCGCTTTGGGAGCGCACAGTGACTCCATGAAATTCCCATCTGCTGGGCGCTGGCAGGATGAGGGGCTGCTGCTCCTCTGCTTCATGAGGAGACGGGTATTTGCTGTGGATATGGTAACCTTAGGCATTATGTGGGAGGATAGAGCATAAACACAGAGAGAGCTGTGTTGTGCCAAAAGCTGTGACTGCCTAACATGATGTCTCTGGGCTGTCAGTATGTGTTAGGCATGTTCTGTGGCCATCTCAGTGTGAAGTTCTTCTAGAGTTTCAACACTCGTTCTGGAGAGATCTTATAGTAGCCTTCCAGGACCTGAAGGAGGCCTACAGGAAAGCTGAGGA
>NW_009744896.1:0-680 GCF_000703405.1 Apaloderma vittatum | reverse complement strand
CTCTTGCCTAAGTTCTCTTGCCTAACTATTTTTTGCAGTTTGGATCAAGGAGTCCAAATCAAGGACTGAAACAAAGCATAGCAAGCTATGCAGTAGGTGTTTGTAGGAAGCACATCTGGAATGTGAGGCAATGGTGGCCTGCAGACATCATGTCTGAATCTCTGGAGTAAGGGCAAAATAAGATGTGGTTCTGGAGATTTTGAAGAAGAATTTCTCCATTTAAAAAAAGGAATTCTTCTTTGTTTTTTATTTTAAAGTCACCAACTACATTTGTAATAGATGAGGATAAATAGGGAAATGCACTATTATTCAGATTTTACAGATTTCAGTATAACCTACATTTCTAAATAATGGGCATTCACTTAAGTCATAGTCTTACAAATCTTAGCAGTCAAGTACTGTGTTTTACAAGGTATTATTCCCATATCTTCATTTCCGAAGCCTAGCCATTAGTGAGTGAGTGAGTGAGTGATAGTAGTAAAAGCCCACAACTGGTATAGAAATGGGAGCACATGAACTGGTAACTGCAAACAGCTAAAAATGAAGAGGTTTTATTGATCTGAAGTCTAAGCACTGTAGTAAATTAGGACTGTAGACAAAAAGCAATTGTAAGGAAAGTTTGCTCTCTTTTCCTAATCTGAGTATCTTAGATGGCCTAGTCTGGAAGGGACCTTAGAGAT
>NW_009744895.1:0-678 GCF_000703405.1 Apaloderma vittatum | reverse complement strand
GAGGGCAATAGCTTTGTGTTGCTGTTTGAAAGATTTGTGTTTGCACCTTCTTGTTTTTGTCGTTGCTCAAACGCTGTTCTCTTTCCTCTCCTGTTCCTCTTGCAGGATCCAAGCAAAGATCCCTGGGTTGAAGCGCAAAACTGAATAAAGAGCTGGAAGCAATTTACCGATAGGAAGTTCATCTTTTAAGGGGGAAGAAAATACTCATTTGGATTTCCACGGGGAGGGTCAGGGAATAGCAAACCCCTTGACATTGCAGTGCAATTTCACAGATCTTTATTTTTTAGCAACGCAGTGTTTGAGGAAAAACAAAACAAAACTGTTTTGACTGCCATGTGTTTCATCATCCTAAGTATTGTAAGCTGCTATCTATGGATCTAAAACTAATCATCTTTCTCTATCCCGTGTGCAGCCCTGGCTAACACAAACGATTGGAGAGCGCTGTACATTGCTTCGGCCACGGGCGTCCCCGCAGAGGTAGCGCAGCGGGGGCGGAGGGGGCACTTCCCAATTTGTGCACTGTGTATGGTCTGTGTAGATTGATGCAGATTTTCTAAAATGAGATGATGTTTTAGAAGAATATACCAGTTTAGCAAGTTTTGTAAAATCTTGCCTTTTTGGTATGAGTATAGCTGTATTGTGATTTTATTGTTTTATCAATTGCCAATATATATATAT
>NW_009744894.1:0-657 GCF_000703405.1 Apaloderma vittatum | reverse complement strand
GTGAATTTTCCTTTTGAGTTTTGTGAAACACCATCCCAGGAACAGAAGCAAAGAGAGCAACAGCCCAAGTGATGGCGCTGGTGAGGATGCCGTAGGTAACCGTCCTGGCTTTTAAGGCAAACACTGCATGCACTATGGCCAGGTACCTGTCCAGGGTCAGCAGGATTATGAAGAAGATGCCGCTGTAGAAGCCAAGGAGGTAGACACCTGAGAGAATTCTGCACAGCGCCTCCCCAAAAATCCAGTCGTGAACAGCATAATAAGCCCAAAAAGGGAGAGAAAAGACAAACAGCAGATCAGAAATTGCCAAATTGAGCAGGTAGATGTCAGTCATGCTCTTCAGCCTCTTGTATTTTACCAGGATTAGGACAACGAGCAGGTTGCCCGTGAGGCCGAATATCACCACCAAAGAATAAAGTGGAGGCAAAAGTGTTGCTGCAAAGTTCTTTTCCTCAGTTCCTGGGCATGGTGTTGAATCGCCATAGTCGAATTCTGTTGTCAGTGGCGAGGTGAGGAAGTCTGTGGTTTGCTCTTCCATGGTGTGTTGGTCTGGAAAGGAGGGAGAGGATGTAAAACTAGAGGAAACTCCAATCTGGGCAGTGAGGGCAATGAAACATGACAATGTACTCATCTGGAATGCTTTTTGCTGTTGAGCAC
>NW_009744893.1:0-670 GCF_000703405.1 Apaloderma vittatum | reverse complement strand
CCATAATGGCAGTCCACAGCTTCAAAGCCACATTACTCTCATAAAAATCTGCATGTATGTCGAAATGGGATGGTATGTGTGGAGGAGGTCATTATTTTATCCATCTGAACGTTTCACGTCCAACCTCTTCCACGTTTCTTCTTATAACACAGCATAACCTGTCCTTAACACAAAGATTTTTGAGGGTAAGATCCAGCTCCTCATGTTATAAATCACACTGAAGGGGCCAGGCTTGCTGTCAGCTCACATCCTCTAATAACCAACAGCCCTGATCGAATTGCTTGATGGATAGGGAAGAATTGACCAACGTATGGGAGAAACAGATAAATCATTTCAGGTTTAGTTTTGCTGTTTAAATAGCTGGTTTTTGTAACACTTAAGTTGTAGCTCAGATTTAAGATTCCTACAGAACTTTAAAGATGACCGGAGGACTCGCTCATTGAACCACAAGCACTCTCTGTCCCTCTACGAAACACCACATGAACTAGAGAATCACTCTCGTCTCATAAGCATGCTCCTGTCTCACTTTTAGCACTGTACGTTATCAGCCAAGTGAAGCAAGGTCAAAGTGTTTAATTTCATGGCATTTTTCTTCTTGAAATAGAAACGTTTGAACCTGTCTGATCAGTTCCAAGGACTTCACAGGAAAGCCACAGCCATCAGTGTGGGG
>NW_009744892.1:0-677 GCF_000703405.1 Apaloderma vittatum | reverse complement strand
TTCTTCCAGTGAAGAAAGATATTTTAGAACTCTAATTTCAAGTATATTCCACTGACAGTGTCAAGGACAGATAGGTCACATTAGAAAAGGATATTGAGAAGAATTAAGTCTACAGTGATTAACTGAAACAAGAATATAAAACAATCAGTGAATCACCACAAAACTGTGTTTGCCTAACAGAAACTTACAATCAGCTCTAGAGTATGTGACACACACCAGAAGGCAGAACAATTTGCAACCTGGTAACTCACATAGTGAGAGTACCAGCTTCTTAAGACACTTTGGATGCTTAAAAGAAAAGGCAAACAAAAACAACAACAAAAACCTCAAATCAAAACAACAGACACACACTTTTCAAAATACTTTTAGGTTATACCTTCAGGTAAATTCTGAATAGAATAAACAATGGCTTCAGGAATTCCCATCTCTTGAATACCGATATCTGAAGGATGGAAGAGTATTTCTGGAACTGCGAATCTTTCATTTGTTAGACGAAGTATTTGTTCACCAGTCTTGTATTTTCCACTTAACACCATCTCTTCCCTTGGCTAAATTAAAGACATGAGTAGTAGCCAACATGTAAGAAGAGAAATTACAACCTAGAGTATTCAGCTAATCTTTTTCATGTACTGCAGATGTAGGCAGTATATATGCTACATTAAGTCGTATTACCAGCA